>NC_029794.2:27669364-27693885 GCF_000816755.2 Arachis ipaensis | reverse complement strand
CTCATTTAAAAAAAATGCAGAATTATTATACATGTAATCATATTAACTATTATGTTGTATTAATAATTATTAGATAATTATATATATACAAAAAAAAAGAGACCTAAGGCTACACTTATATACAGTAGCTATAGTATACCAAGAAAAAAAAAACGAGACCTAAGGTTACACTTATATACGGTAGCTATAGTATACAAAAAAAAAAAAAAACGAGGGACCTAAGGCTACATCTATAAAAAGTAGCCATGGTATACAATGTGGCTACGCTTTACAGGTGATGCAGTAGCGTTAAAAAGCGTAGCCTATTCTGGCAAAAATGGAAGCTGAAAAGCGTAGCCTTTGGTCCTGGACAGCATCACTTGAAAAGCGCACCTATTCCCAAACGTCAAAAGTGTAGCCCTTGGTGCAGAAAAGTGTAGCCTTTGAGAATAGGCAACGGCTGAATAGGAATTACCCCAAAAAGTGTAGCCGTAGCCCAGAAAGCGTAGCCGTAGCCTAAGGCATCATTTTTCTTCACTTTTGACTACACTTTCAAGTGTACCTGAATGGGTGTTTTTCTTGTAGTGCTACTTGCATCGAACTCGAAGCTTTCCTAAACCAACCAATTACAAATTTGAAGCTGATTTTCTAGAACTGATGATCACATCCTCAAATTTCACATATAACCCAGTAATTCTCACTTTTAAAAAACGTCTCTGACAATAAAATAGAATTTGCAAATCTTTATTACATGCTATCACAAACGAATCATACTTCACAGAATTTGACTCCACAGAAATTAGGATCTTGTGAAATAATTTCTCCACCCGCTTGATTTCATACATTCTAAGTTTTTGTAATATATTGGTATGTAAGTCCGTAAAATTACACTACAAGAAAATCATCCATTCAACCACATTTTTTTTAAATTACATTTGAAAACTATAGTCTATTTATAAAATTTACTATGCTTTTCTCCATGTTACCTTTTTATAGGAGAATAGGAAACACAGTTGTGGCATTACTTGAAAAGTATCTCCTTAGATATTATAAAGATCACTTATAAAGCGTAGTATTATCTTAATATCTATAGGTACACTTTTCTCACCAATTAAAAAGAGCACTTTTGAAGAGTAACCTATTTATTATATTTTGGATGCACTTTAAAAGTATTGCCTAACGTGTCTAGGACCTAGTACACCAACACTTAGTAAATTTTTTTCCCTTTTCACCAAATCACCAAATCAGAGAAAGGTTTCCACCTTCACCAAAAGTGTTCGCGCCCTCATCACCTTCACCAAATCAGAGAAAAGTTTCCACCTTCACGCCCTCACCTTCACGCTGTCACCTTTGCCACTACCTTTGCCACTCACCATTGCTCCTCTTCCCCACCCACCACTCACCACTTTGCCACTCATCGTCACTCTTCTTTGCCCTTCTGCACTGACCGCCGTTGTTGCACGCTCACCATTGGGAAGACTCTGCACTCAGCATCGTCCTCTCTACACTCAACATCATCGAGAAGGCATGTATTCATCTTCATTTAGTTCTAAAATTTGAGAGGGTTAGGGTTCTGATTTTAGATTTTTTAATTTGGGAGTTTGGTACAATAATCTGTAAGATATGCATTTGTGAATTGTGATTTGATGAACATGCATGCTATTGTTACGGTTATAAAATCCGGTCAAACCGTAATTAATTAAATAATAAATTGAATATGAGAGAATATGATTAGATAATTTATCAATTGGAATTTGGTAATTTAAATATGATATTTGGACTCAGTGGATTTTTTTGAGTTGGAAAACATAGTTTTCTGCGTAAAAACGCACACTGAAATTTTGACCGGCAGTACCGGCCGAGATCTGTCTGGTACTGCTAGGGGTGTTCGCGGTGCGGTTTGGTTCGGTTTTAAGGAAAAAAGTCATCCGGTCCGAACGCTTAATTTATGTGCGGTGCGGTTTGGATTGGATGAACTTTTTTTTTGAAAATCCGATCCGATCTGATCCGATTACAAGCAGTTTGGATCGGTTTGGATTTGCGGTTTTTTAAATAAAAAAATTTAAATACATATAACAAGTCTTAACATCAAATTATAAATAATCAACAATGACATAACAAGTCTTAACATATCTTAAAAAGCCAACGATAACATAATAATAGAAATAAAATTATAGGTTAGTTAAAATAAATAAATAAAGAATATTTTAAACATAAAATATTTATTAAATAATAATAATACATGAATAATAGAAAAATGTATAAGAAATTGAACATGTTATAAATATAATTGTAAATATAATAATAAAATAATAATATTATAGCACATTGTGCAGTTTGGATTGGATTGGATCGGTTATGAAAAGTAGATCCGAAATCCGATCCAATCCAGCGGTTTGCAAAAAATAGAATCCAATCAAAGCCGAATTAGTGCGGTTTTAATCGGTTTTCAGTTTGGATTGGATTGGATAAGCGGTTTAATTTGGATCAGTTTGGATTTGAACATCCCTAGGTACTGCAGCTGAGAAAATTAATTATAAGTGAATAAGGCTAAGAAATTATGATTTATAATTAGGGAAGGTAGAAATATTTAAAATACAATTTAAAGCGCTAATCTTAAAGGTTTTGGCCCAAAATTGGGCTAACAGACAAAAATACGTGAACCGGGCCCAAGCGGGTCTAACACCTAATATATATAAATATTAGTTATGAGCATTTCAGCTCATTTTACCCTAAAGAAAGGGTGTGGGGCGCAGCTATGGTAAAGAGAGGAAGAAGAGAGAAAATCCTAACTCCATCAAACTTCAAATCACCATAACTTGAGCTACGAAACTCCGATTAATGAGCCGTTTGCGGCCACGCGTTACTCTTCTTATCCTCTACAGTTCTATCTAAGTTTTGTTGTGAGTATACCATTTATCTCGGTCCAGTTTTCGAAATTCCCCACTGTTACACATTTTTGGGTAGTTAGTGTTAAAATATTATGATTTTGGTTGTTTAGGGATACTCTAACATAGATTCTAAGTGGGTTCTATCCCTATTTCATATGGGCTGAGGTAAGAAGTACTAAAACCCTTGTGATTTATCATTTTCATGAACCCTAGGTTGATGTATATATGTGAAATTGGTTATGTTACTGTATTTGGTGATTTTGGTGCACAATTGGGAGGTTGGTGTTGCTTGAGGAGCTTTGGTGAGGCTTGGAGCTAAGGGTTGGTGGAGATTTCCAAGGAGAGCTCAATTATTTTGGCTACAAGAGGTACGGTTTAAGTTTCATTTAAGTACCGTGTGGTGTGATGAGAATTCCTAGGCTAGATGCCCTTAGGATTAAGTTTGGATTGTGCAAATGGTTGGTACTGATATATATAGTTGTTATGTAATAAGAATTGATGATTGAGTTGGGAATTGTGTGAATTTGTATGTTTGGTGTGTTGAGAATTTGATGAATTGAATAATGAATATTGGTTTGTGGAATATGCATTTAAATTGTGAATTTGGGCCGGAGGCTGTGAATTTTGGGCCGGAGGCCGAAAAGAGGTAAGGAAGGTAAGTTGATATGTATATTGTGTGAGGATATAAGAAATTTGATGGATTTTAGTTATTGAATGTGTGAATAATTGGTTTAGTTATTGAATAATAAGGTTTGAGGAATTGATGTGTAGAATTTGATAGTTTTGGATGAAATTGTACAGAGGATGTACGTTTGGTTTAGTTGAGTGTAATTATGTGAATGTGGTTGGGTTGTGGTCATTTGGATGAGTGGAATGAATTTGGCTTGTGATCATTTGAAAAATTAGTGATTTCTAGTTTTGGGGTAAAAACTGATTTTTGGCCAACTTTGGCGGTCTATAACTCGGTCCACGGAGTTCAAAATTCTTCAAAAATAGATTTTTATGAAAGTTTATTCAAAGATCTTTCCAATGGTTCATAAATGGTTGAAAAGGAGTTTTGTAGAAGAAGTTATGTGTGGTGGGAGTTTGAGGTTTAAAAATGAAATTATGCAGCTTTTTAACTTAGTAAAATTTTTGGCAGAATGCACCCCCACGCGTAGGCGTGGCCGACGCGAACGCGTCGTTTACAAATATTCACTACCCACACGTGCGTGTGGCCCACATGTACGCGTCGATGAGCGAATTCAATTGGCCCAGCCAAATTCCAGAGAGTTGTGCCTGAGTTGTGCTGGTTCTGTGCCCGAGGCACAAAACGCACCCATGCGTGCGCGTGGCTGATGCATAGGCGTCACTTGATTTTTTTCCCATCCACACGTGCACGTGGGCGATGTGCACGCGTGACCCCATTTTCACCCCAAAGCTGATTTTGAGTTTTTAAAGCCAAATTTCAAACTTTTAAGTTTCCATTCTCACCCTTTATGTCCTAAATACTTATAGTATGCCTAGCGATGGGAAGAGTCTAGGAGAGGTGGTAACTTGTGGACGAAGTAAGGGGAGAATTAATGATGAGTTATGATTAATGATGACTGTATGAGTTGCTGAGGGTGATGATGGAAGTACGGTGTATGCCGTGAGCCAAAGGGCCATATTTGATATTGATTATTGGCTGGTTATGGGTTATGCCATGAGCCGGATGGCTGTGATAAGAATTGAATTATAGCTGAGTAGGTATATGTATATGATTAATGACTAGATGTGGTAAGGGAATAATGATGGAACATGTTGAATGTGATGTGTGACCCCGGATAGTAGGCAGTGGCGTCGTCCACTTGCTCCAGATCATTGTTTGAGAATTGGTAATAATGGAGTGTGATTATGAATGAATGGGTATTTGTGATACCTGGGTAGTAGCAAGGGTTGTGGTTCGTTCTGCTTGCTCCAGGTTAATGTTTGAGATTTGATAACAATGATGATTAATTGAGGAAGCTTTAACATGTGGCGAGTATGCCGGAGATGCATATATGATTAATGAACGAATGTGGTAAATGAATAATGTTGGAAAATGTTGAATGTGAATATGCTTATGTTTTCTCTCTGGTTGTAATGGCGACAGGGCACAGATACCCTATAATGGCGACAGAGCGCAGATACCCTCTAATGGCGACAGGGCGCATATACCCTCTAATGGCGACAGGGCACGTATTCCCTCTAATGATATTAATACGCAACAGAGAGACTGTGCTCGGATTAGCTACCGAACACATCGGGTTGACATGATAACCGACAGATGATATCATCAGCCATAGGGTAGGCATACATCATTTGCATATGTTTGAATTGTTTGGGTTTGCCTATTTGTTTGGATTGCTATATCATATATGCTATGTTACGTGACTATATGCTATATGTTCTACTTGTACCTTAATTATGTTTTACTTGTCTGTATTGTTTGTGTTTGTACAACTGAGAGGTCCCTCATGCTGATGTCGGTTGACGCTGAGGGCTGTTCTTGTTGAGGTGGAATAATGATATGATTAATTTAAAATGAGGATTATTGAATGAGATAATTTGAGCTCCCTGGGTAGATGCAGTGAAGTGATTTCACTTGCTCCAGGTGAGGATATGAGAAAACGATATAGAATTGCTGAGACAGAATAACTGGTGACGGTTTTGTTTATGACTCTGACTCTGATTCGTTGGAGAGTTAGAGAGAGTTAAGAAGCATGAAAGATATGATTAGATTTAGCATTCCCTTATGACAGTTGCCTATTTATGGATTAGCGAGAACATAGGATGGATATTTGGTGAAAGGAAGTTTAGGATGCTTAGTGAGTTTTTATTACAATGCATTGTATTTATTTGGCACTTTTACCATACTGGGAACCCATGGGTCGGGGGTTCTTATTCCGTATATATCTCTTGTTTTTCAGATACAGGTCCAGGTGCTCAGATACTGTCCTTCTCTTATTCTCCTTTATGCCTTTATCTGAATATCGCTTTTGGCTTCACGCTTTATCTTTTAGTTGTCGATGCGTGAGTGATACGACTTCGCGATTTTACTTTTACTCTTTTCAGGCTTCTCGATTAATTTTCCTTCAATTATACTTATAGTTATGTATTAAAAATCTACCTTGAGAGTCGTACCACCTTATTATCATTGACTTATGACTCGAGCATAAGGATTTGTATATTAGGGTGTTACAGCGGTACAGGTGAACTCGTACCCAACTGTTTGAGGATTTATTGAGGTGTGGACTTCGTGCAATCAATGGTTGTTGCCGTGGAAACTGTAACCCAACAACCCATTCGTGAGGTAAGTAGCACTATTTTTCTCAAAATTTGGAGGTTAAAAGAAATTTTTAATTGATGCGCTAATTTATGAAGTGTTATTCATTAATTTATCTTCAACTTTTTAAACCTTTTTCTTTAATTTACTTATGTAACTTGATGTATTCTTGAACTGTGTGTTATGTGCATTGGTGGAGACTATAGTTTTATTTTCCGTTGCTTATAAATTATCATTACAAGGTGAATGATATCTTCTGTTAGATCATCGGCTGAAAGAAATAAATTTCCCGAAAAGAAAAAAAAACAAGACCAATGTGAAGAAGGTAAGTACTAATTTAATTCTCCTTGATCTACAACCCATTATTTCTAGAAAGGATTTTGCTATCTTTTGATTTGAAACTAAGTTATCACGTTATACATGATTTCAGGAAGAATTTTTTGTAAAGTTGTTGGAATTTTTGGAGTCCCCACATACTACGACTAATGTTCTTCTTGCCGATAAAGAGCAGGTTTGTTATCTCTGGATTATTATATAAGGTTCTTGATCAGTTAAATTTTTTGTTTATAAAATAAATACTATACTTTGTGGAATAACAACATATCATAGTTTGAGTGGTTTCGTTAAAAACATTCTTCATGTATCTCTTGATTTTTCATATTGATTATTTTTTTTTTGTAGTTCAAACTAAAAGAAAATCAACCATGTGTCTCTGATACTTTCTTATTTGTTGTATTTAACATGCATGATCAGTATGGCAAGTTGGCAAATGTAATTCAATAGCTGGATTGATGAAAATGAATTCCTCTACAGTTTATTATTTGTGTCAGTGAATCCATGCCCACTCTTTAAACTCTAAATATGGTATCTTTATTTGTTTAGATTTCATGTGTTTTAGATGTTTGAACTTACAAATATGGTTTTATCTTTTTCAAAAGGGTAAAAAACGAACCAGAAAGGCAACTCCTAATAAATCTCCTAGGAAAGGATCTACAGAAACACATGCCAAGGTGTGTTTTCATTACTAAATTATATTTGTTCTGCTGCTTATGAGTCGATCACTAAGCTTTGATGTGCAATCTCTCGCTTTCGGTTCTGATATTTATGTTACAAATTCTTCAAGTTTTGCTCACTAACATTGCTTCGATGATGATTTAGTATCCTCCATTCCTCCTAAATGTATGTTATTTGGTCATTTCTAGAGTTTGACTTTAATATGACTTAAATATGATTATATTCACTTTAATCCTAGCTGCATTTGATTGTGTGTGAGAGAGAGCGAGTGAGAGTAGAGGTGAAATTCTTATAGGAATCCTTCACCTACAGCAATAGTTTATACTTGTTTTGTTTTTTGGTTATGTTTTGTGTTCATTATGTTTTGCTTCTTAAAAAATTGTTGATATTCACTGTTGAAATATTGCATCTGCTTTGCTACTAGTCCACATCATCATGTTTAGTGTGATTGCACTCTCTTGTTTAACCTGTGCCAATAACTTCTTTGTGTTAAGCCGGGATTTTTGTCAGAAACTTAACTATCTTAGCTTGTATTCTTTCTAAGATTACCTCTATGTGAAGTTTGTTTAGTTCCAGGTGCTTTGTGTTGCAATCTGGTATAATTGTGAATGCAGTAGCTCAACCAAGTTGCTTTCTAACTATTGGCAGTTTCTGCTGAGTTGTTTTGTCTGGTTTTAGCACTTATTTTGCCTTTAGATAATTGGAGATACTTAGCTTTCTTGTTAAGTTTCTGCATTTTGTCAATTATGAAAGCAAATGATAATCTTAGCTTTTCATTTGGATTTTTATTTTTGTTCATAATAGACCAATTTTGTTTATTTTTCTCTTCCGTGCATATCTGGAGGATTTGGGTTGTGACTTGCTTATTCATCAGAAGTATTACACATAGGATTCAATTATTTTAATCACTTTGATACATTTGATATCTCCAAAAGCAAAAGTAATGTTCAAATGTTGGTAAAAAGAGAAAACAGTCTTCTGATGTTGAGGAGGATGATAAAGATAAAGTGTCAGATGCTGAAGAGGCATCTCATGATGATGAAGATGTTGGAGTTCCAAATGATGAAAGTGAAGAAGAAAATAAATTAGAGGAAGAGGAAGAAAAACCAAGCACCCAAAAGCGCACTCATAAAAAGATTGCAAAAGATTGTTCAACCGACAAAGCAGGAGAGAAATCTACGTCAGGTAAAAAGACATCTGTGAAGGCTGCTAAGAGTGTGAGAAAACTCCAAAGAAGTCCTCTTCAAAAAAGATTGACTAGGATAGTAATTCTGCATCCAAAAAGCGAAAGACCTTTAGTGAAAATTCGGATACTAAAGGAAAGGCTACAAGCAAAACACAAACAAAGAAGCCGTCAAAAGCTTCAATGAAGGATCAAGGTGAATTGATTGTATTTTTTCCAATTTACATACGATGATATCTGTAGTGCTTACTATATTTCTGTTAGCATTCTGTTGTTTGCGCAAATTAGTTTTTGAACATGTTAACTTTGATTAAGTAGTCTTGTCAAACTGTTTCTGGAAACTTCCTTTTAGGTGTTTGGTTGGGGAAAAAATGGGACATAAATTTTCATGGATGAGCTAAATGTTGACAATTACAGACCTCACATGAAATTTGCCTCCCCATTTTTACCATCCTGATAAACACACCCTTGATATGAATTCGTATCAAGTTACATAGCATGGTTCTATATTTTTTAAGTATGTGTCTGTTTGTGAATTTTTCATCTAAAATTATTCTGTTTCAATGCCATTGTTAGGAAAAGGAAAAGGTAGTAAGAAGTCCAAGAAGGAACTCAGCAGGGAGGACATGCATGCAGTTGTAGTCGATATTCTGAAGGAAGTTGATTTTAATACTGTAAGTAATAACTTTTATGGCAATCAATCTTTTATCCAAACGTTGAGTTCTTATTTAATACTCTTTTTTTTCCTTTTTCTTCTTTTTCAATTTGCTTATAACCTTAATTATAACTTTGTCCTTTTCAGATCTGACTATAACCAAAAGTATTTGAAATGTTTCATGAGTTTATTTTTGGGTTTTAAAAGGTTTTCTTTTGTCATGTTTCACAGTTATGAACCAATGAAATAATCTCTTATCAACAATTAATTTATATTTCATTATCTGAATTTTTGCATCGTTAAATAATTATTATGATTTTTTATTTTTCTAATTGTGAATCAGTTTAGTGATTTTCACATCTCTTGTTTAATTTTGACACTATATCATTATAAATATTTTTTAATTACTTTTTTATATAATTATGCATGATAATTTTGAGGATGTTGATGAAGATTAAGCTGTTTATCATGATGGTTTATTGGCAAACATGAAGTAGTGTTGAGAACTGATAGATATAAGGTTGATTAATGGCTTTTATTAGAAGATACTTATGTAGGATATAATATTTTGATTTTTCGTAGTTTATTATTAGTAAACTCTAAGTGGTATCATGCATATTTTGATATGGGTATGCTTAATTTAGTGTGAGATGTATGAATTTTCAAAATTATGTTCATTATAATACTTTTAGTTCATTGTAAATATATTTTGTTTAAAGATCATTTTTATTATTTAAAGAAATTATTTAATATTATTATGTATTTATTTTTATTTTATAATATTTAACTAATTTAATTAAAAATACAGAATTATATATGTAATGATATTACTAAATATTAAGTTGTACAAAAAAGTTATTAGAATATTGTATGTGTGTGTGTGTGTGTATATATATATAGAAAATAAAAAAAAATTAGAGACATAAGGCTACACTTATATAGAGTAGCTATGGTATACAATGAGGCTACGCTTTAAATGTGATGCAGCAGCAAAGATAAGTGTAGCTTATTCTGGTAAGTATGGAAGCTGAAAAGCATAGTCTTTGATCCTGAACAGTATCACTTGAAAAGTGCACCCTATTCTTGAACGCCAAAAGTGTAGTTTTTGATACAGAAAAGCATAGCCTTTGAGAATTGGCAACGACTAAATAGGCATCCCCCACTAAAGCGTCTCCAAAGCCAAAAAAACGTAGCCTTAGCCAAAGGCACCATTTTTTACTTTTAGCTACACTTTCCAAGTGTAGCTGAATGAGTATTTTTCTTGTAGTGCTACTTGATTGACAGATGAATACACTCATTGGATCATTTCCAATAAAATTTGTTCTATCTTTTTTACTTTCTCAAATTTCTTTTTGTGGTGTATAAGTAGGATTGGAAACAAGCCAGCACTACAAGAAAAATGCTTAGAATCGTCAGAGTTACCGTCAGATTTAGCGGCGACGATTACCGGCGAGTTTAGCGTCGGGTTTTGTGTCGGATACAAGGCATCTTGGATTTTTTAAAATGTTTACCTCGGATTTTATATTTCGATGGTGATCAGTGGCGCGAAATATTGATTTTGTGGGCTCCAACCGTACCGTCGATTTTACCGTCAGATTTTGCCAACGGTAAAATTGGTTTAAAATTCAAACGCAAACCCTTCCTCCCCAATTTGTCCGAGTTCACTATCTCTCTTCTCCCTTTCTCTCTCTTTCTCCCCTCTACGAAGCTCTCTCTGCTCTCATGTTCTCTCGTTAGTAGAGGTGCTGCCGATGTCGCCGTCACCTATCGGAGACTCTGGTGTCGCTGCCGCTGGACGTTCTTGTCACTGGAGTTGTCGGTCACCGCTAGAAAAGTTGGAAACGCCGCTGACGTGAGCCAATAGTGGGTTAGAAATTTTCCTTAAAATAGAATCAGCATTGCAAGTATAGTCCCAACCCAACAATCAACCAACATCAAAGTTTAAATTCAAAAGATTTGTCACAATCCAAAACAAATATAAATCGGGAGTTTGAAGTCCCAGATCGTCTCCCTCGGACAATGCAATTAAGATGTCACACTCTTGGTTGTGAGGAAAAGGGGGGTTTCTTCAATCAAGGAACGAAAGATTAAAAGAACTAAGAAATAAAAGAACTAAGAAATTATAAAAAAAAAATATATATATATATGCATGTGAAAAGGAAATAAGATCAAAACTTAGTGAAAATGCGATAAAAGCATAAAAGAGCCTTGACTGGGGAATGAGAATTAAGGAATCCTATCATTGTCATAACCACAATTATGGCAACTATGATGAGTCGATCTTGCTTCGTCAACCCCTAACATCGAGGAGTAAGTCAAGCAAGCATAATTGACCTTAATCTATAAGTCCTAGCTAACTTACTACTTATTTAGTAAAAAGCTAGCGTCAATGGAAACAAGAGCCAACTAACTACCCAAGAATTACTACTAAATGTCGGACATTATGACTCTAGTATCCTACGAACTCATTTCCTAAGTCAAGGTGTAAAAATCTACTCAAATTACTAAGTGGCATTTTCATAAACACTTGGTGGGCAATAAAGCAAAACATAGAAAATTACAAAGGAAAATGAAAACTATAACCAAACTATTTACATAACCAACAATAAATATTCAATCAAGCAAATAGAAATCATAAAACACTAAATTCATTAACCAAAACTTCAAAAAACCAAAATTGCATATATTAACAAAGTAACTTGAACCATAAAAAAATACGAGTAAATGTGATATAATTAAAGAGAAATTAAATAGTACTTACAAAAGAGATGAGCAAAATCCAAGATCAAACTTGAAACTATAAAATGCTACAATGAATCCTAATTGAAAACCCTAAGAGAGCATTTTCTACACTACACTACTCCTACTCCTAATTATATGTTTTCCTATGTCTAAGTGAGCTCTCATGATATATGGTCATTTTCCTTTGATATAGCACTCCAAAAGGTTTTAGCAACTCCAAAAATTGGGCTAAGAGAGCCCCAAATTCGCGATCCACGTGCTTCATTAATGAATTCACGCGCTGGGACTTGTGCATACGCATAGGTTTGTGCGTACTCCACATTTTCACTTGTGCATATGCACAAGAGGTTGTGTGACTTGACTATGTGCTTCTCCTTTGTTTTGTTCATGTGTTCTCCCTTCTTGCATGCTTCCTTCCACTTTTGCCTAGCCATTTTTGCCTATTGGACCTGGAATCATTCACCAAACATATCGCAGCATCGAATAGAATAAAAATGGAGATAAAATGATCAATTTAGGCACAAAAAAGCATATTTTCACATTTAGGTCTAAATTAGGGAGAAATCACAAAAGTATGCTATTTTGGTGGTTAAGTGTGAGTTTATGTGACAAAATCCGTCCAATTCAAGTAAAAAATTATCGTCAAATATAGACTCATCAATTCCCCCACACTTAAACAATAGCATGTCCTCATGCTAGACACAAACAAGGAGAATGATCAAAGGGTAAACAACTTATTAAATGCAATTATCTATATGCATGCAAGTATACTAAATACTATCTATCTCTATCTATACTATAGTGTCCTATTGATTTGGTGAAAACAAACAACCAAATATCCAAGTAAGCATATGGACATATAGGTCTAAACAAAGAAAATGCAATCAAAATCCAAAGAATTGATTCAAATTCAAAATAAAGCAACTTGCAAGACTTCATAATAAGAGGTGTGGAAACATAGAATTGAGCAATCGAACCCTCACTGGATGTGTATACACTTTCAATGCTCGGTGTCTAGGGATTAATCACTCAATCCTCCTCTAATTATGCTTTCAAGGATTCGCTTTTCATCTAACAATCAACAAACATCTGATGCATGAATGCAAATATCATAAGGACTTCTTAGGGTTGTAATGGGGTTAGGGTTAAGGTGGGATAATTATGGTTAAGTGGACTAAAAAATTGAATCCTTGATTAGGTTAAATATCCAACTCAACCTATATTAATCCAATAACAAAAATATGCAATCCTAACCTTCCATCATCTCTTTTTACACACATTCATGTATGCTCTTTCATTCACATCACATATGCATTCCTTATTCATTTCTTTTCTCTTTGGGGTAACTTTTGTCCCCCCCCCCTCTCCCTTTTTCTTTCAAGAGATTAAATGCATATGGCTTAGGAATTTTATACATGAATGAACCCATTTTCAAATTTTTCAATGCATACCTACTTTTATCTTTCTACCAAAATTCCTTCAAAATTCCTCCACACTTAAATGTAACACACTTCTCAACCTAAGCTAATTAAGGATGCAAATCAAGGCAATTCATGGTTTTCTGCTTAAGGTTGTGATGTGGTCATGTCAAAAACAATGGGGTAAATAAGTCTCAAAGGGGTTAACAATGGTAGATACAAGGGGTATGGCTATATGGGTGAGTGAGTTTAATTTCAAAGATGGCCTCAATCATACTCAATGCATTCAAACATCAACTATTAGAAATAAAGAATTAAGCAAAACTAATATCACAATCATAGAAGGAGCATATCACACAATGAACAAAATGTGGCTAGAATGTGTAATCACTCATTAAAGGCTCAACAACTCACAAAGTATTTTGTTTTATCTCTCTTCTATGTTCCACAAAAATTCATTCAAACAAGTTTAAAAAGGATTTTTTCCAAATCAATTCAATAGAATGCCTTAAAAATAAAATTCTTGAAAATCTTTGTTGTTTTTAACCAAAATTATTTCCTATATATGTATGTATGATGTGATGGATGCAAGTTCAAAATTTTCTAGTTCTATTCCTAATTTTCAACGTCCAAAAACCAACATGAACAATTAGGATAAAATTGAACTAGGCACTATGCATTCACATCATCCAATCACAACTTCTATCTATAGCATATATACCAACTAAAAATGCAAATGTAATATATATATCAACTAAAGTAAAGGTACAATAATAAAAAATACTAACACATATCTACAAGAAACATAATTAAAAGAAAACAAAAGTAAAGTGTAAAGTGTTCAGAAAAAAATTTATGCCCCAAAAGTAGTGAATCCTTCCCTACACTTAAGCGTTGTACGGTCCTCCGTGCATGAACACAATCTGGGGAGAATGGCTCTAAAGCACTCCACCTTCAGCTGACGGATACAAGGGCTCGGGCTGCAATAAAATTGTCAAGTCCAATGCAGGATTGGCATCTCCATCCTCAATGTCTTCCTCCTCTACCGGCTCCTTACCTTCACTGATCATCCTCAAAAAGAATAAATAGAGTATAATTAAGAATCATAAGGCAAGTGGCACAAAAAGGCAAAGGATGAAGCAAATACAGTGTATACTTTGAGCCAAAAAAAAAAAAACAAGCATTTAATTGAGGAAGTTCGCATGATAGTGTGGGATGATAAAAATAAGCCGGGTGCATGTTCCAATTATGCGCACGGTTAGAACACACACAGCGGCCGATTAAAATGACATCCACACAATTAAAAAGTAAGCGTGAGTTCCTCAATTAAACGGCTAAAGATGCAAGCAATGTATGAGCATCAATCAAAGACAAGCAAACTTAGGCAATTACAACAGGACTGAATTGAATTTAGGATATATTGGATATTGAAATTGTGCAAGTGAAAGCACAAGATTCATAAAAATTTGCACAACAAACAATAACCAATTCAATGATGAAAAGAAAACTAGTTGTTCATCCTTAAGAATAATGAAATAATCACATGGATAAGGTGCTTATTACAAAAAGTGACAAACTTGATAAGAATCAAGTCAATTTGACTCAAACAAATGCAAAGCATTAACAAGGACCTTGTTATGTGATTATATTAATTTAAAAACCATGATGAACAAGCACTTCAATTCAATTCACTAAATTCAATATGCACTTGTTCAAAATTTCACCAAATGAGAAATCAAATGTCAATTTCTATATGAATTTGGTGCTAGCAACTCAAGTAATAAATAAGTACATTATTAAAATTTCATTCCAAAATAGCATCAAAATCGTTCAAAAGTGCACAATGCTCAAATTGAATGCCAAACAAGGATATAGTACAACACATATGGTAGCTACAACACATGCATCAAACTAAAAGTCTATTCAGCCATTTTATTGAACATGTAGTATGCAGTGCAGATATTCATCAAATTCAAGCATCAACAATCCAGAAATCATAAATTGAACACTTGCAACTCAACAATAAACAGTTAATTCATCTAAACATACCTAGATTGCCAAAATTAAATAAAGAAAACAAACATTAACCAAGAAAATAAACAAAATAAAGAAGAGGAAAGAGAGAAGAAGAAGAATAAGAAAGAAGAAGAAGAAAAGAGAAGGAAGAAGAGGAGGGTGGTGTCGGCGGCGCCGGCGGGGTTGCCGGAAGAAGGTGCGGTGGGATAGGTATGGCTAGACGAAGAAGAGAAAGGTTTGGGAGAAGGATTCTGGTGCAATTGGGTTCTATTTCTAATGATTTCCTAGTTCAACGCCTGTGCGACGCACAAAGGTCCGTGCGTACGCACAACAGGTGAAAATAAAGGGGTTGCAGACGCACAAGGGTGTGCAAGCGCTCTCGGCAGGAAGGGTGCTATTGAGTGTGCGTACGCACAAAAAAAACTCTTTTTTTTAGAACAGGTCAAAAGGATCATGTGTGCGTATGCACAGACGGGCGTGCGTACGCACAGACAGGTGTGTATACACACAGAATGAAAAAAGGTTGGGGTGCGCTTGCACAAGCAGGTGCGATCGGTGTGAACAGAGGGTGCAAAAACAAGTGTGCATACGTACAGGTGGGTGCGTACGCACAAATGTTGAAAAATGGGGGAAGTGTGCGTACGCACAGGTGTGTGCGTACGCATAATACTCTGTTTCTGCAACAATTTTAATGCCTTTAAGGCACCAACCATGATATCAATCAAAGGTTTTCAACCCCAAAACATATCATTCTTCAAAAACACATTATCACACTTAAAATGCAACTAAACTAAGCTAAGCAAGATAAGCAATAATTTAAGAAACAAAAGCTAAAAGAGAGAAAGGGTTAGAAGAATATTACCATGGTGGGGTGTCTCCCACCTAACACTTTAGTTTAAACTCCTTAAGTTGGACTTTTTGAGTGAAGCTTATGTCAAGGTGGCTTATGCTTCCACTCATCCTTAAGTTGCCACCCATATTTGCTTTTTCAAAATCCTCCAGGATCCCAAACTCTAGTTTTCCGGTCATCCTCTTGTTGATTCTTTCTCTTGTACTTGGATGAACAACCTCCCAAATCACCTTTGAAGCACTCAAATAAATCTTGGAATCCTCTCCATTGAACCTTGCACCACTTTTGAATTCTACTTCTTGCCTTGGCTTCCTTGGTAAGCCTTGAATTCTATTGACAACCAACACCCATGTCTTCATTATTGAACACCTCAAGAAGGATCTCAAGTTGGTAATCCGTTTCCAAGATAGCAAATTGATGTGGACCTATGAAGTTCATTGATCATATTGTTACCTACAACTCAATATGCCCTTGGATTGGAGTCATCCTATGGGACTCTTGCATGAATGCCTTCACTTCTTAGGTGACCACCTCTTCCTCATCACCATTCTCTAGCGCTTCCTCACCAACCTCCTCTAAATTTTCCCTACTATCATTCCATCCATACTTAGGAGGTTGTGTGAAGTCTATTTTCATATCTCTCTCAAACTCAAAAGAGGAAGGTTCATCAAGATCATTTAGGGGATTGACCAAGGTGGACAAAAAATCATGGATGATGGAATCCACTTCTTGATCAAACTCCCTTAATTCTCCATTTACCTCTTGTGGTTCAATTATTTTACCTTCCTCATATTGTGACTTAATCTTTGACTCCACTTCTTCTCTTTTAGACTCCATGTTCTCCTCCTCACTATACTATTTAGTTGATTCTCTACATTCCTCAAGGGGAATGTCTTTATTGCTTGAGCGTAGTAGGGCTAAGCGGTTCATCGCTTCGGCTATGGTAGCCATGAACTCCCCTTGTTTCTTTCAGAATTCTCCTTGCTCTTGGAGAAAAGCTTGAAGGTCTTGTTGTTCTTGGGGCAAAGATTGGAGAACTTCACATTTAGGTGAAAAAGAAGATTCAATGTTTGGGAGAAAGGTTGTATAGTTGGAAGGTGTGCTATGTGGGTGAATGTATTGAGGTGGTGTGTAAGAAGGTGATGATTCATATGGTTGGTGGCAAGGTGGCAAGGTATGTAAACATTTGAATTCTATGGAGGTGGATGGTGTGGTGCTTGAAGGTTTGGTGGTTGAGAGTTGTGTAAGGGGTATCGTTCATATCTTCAGATTTGGTATGAACATTGGGGAGGGTTTGGCTCATTGTAACATGGGGGAGGTGGTTGCCATGAGTGTTGCTCATACGCATACGGTTCCTCCCTCAATTGATTCTCCCACTCCATGATGCAATCCCAATTTAAAGTCATCATTCCCTACAATACAATCACATCCAAACTGCAAGCAACAAGGGTGATAACTCATAGAGGAAATAGGAAATAAAAGCAAAAGACATCAATAAATAAGAAAAAACAAACACCTAATTATTAACAAAAACAACCAAATAACTAAAAATTAAGCTATTTAAACTATTGACATATTCACAATAACAAAAAATACAACACTAATTATATTGTCCCCGGCAACGGCGCCAAAAGCTTGACGTGAGCCAGTAGTGGGTTAAGAATTTTCCTCAAAATAGAATTAGCGTTGCAAGTATAGTCCCAACCCAACAAACAACCAACATCAAAGTTTAAATTCAAAATATTTGTCACAATCCAAAACAAATATAAACCGGGAGTTTGAAGTCCCGGGTCGTCTCCCTGGGACAATGCAATTAAGATGTCACACTCTTGGTTGTGAGGAAGAGGTGGGGGTTTCTTCAATCAAGGAACGAAAGATTAAAAGAACTAAGAAATGATCAAAAAAGAAATTTATGCAAGTGAAAAGGAAATAAGATCAAAACTTAGTGAAAATGCGATGAAAGCATAAAAGAGCCTTGACTTGGGAACGAGAATTAAGGAATCCTATCATCGTCATAACCACAACTATGGCAACTATGATGAGTCGATCTCGCTTCGTCAACCCCTAACATCGAGGAGTAAGTCAAGCAAGCATAATTGACCTTAATCTATAAGTCCTAGCTAACATACTAATTACTTAGTAAAAAGCTAGCGTCAATAGAAACAAGAACCGACTAACTACCCAAGAATTACCACTAAATGTCACACATTATGACTCTAGTATCCTAGGAACTCATTTTCCAAGTCAATGTGTGAAAATCTACTCAAAATTATCAAGTGGTATTTTCACAAACACTTGGTGGGCAATAAAGCAAAACATAGAAAATTGCAAAGGAAAATGAAAACTATAACCAAACTATTCACATAACCAACAATGAACATTCAATCAAGCAAATAGAAATCATAAAACCCTAAACTCATCAACCAAAACTTCAAAAAACCAAAATTGCATATAATAACAAAGTAACTTGAACCATAAGAAATTAAGAGTAATGTGATATAATTAAAGAGAAATTAAATAGTACTTACAAAAGAAATGAGAAAAATCCAAAATCAAACTTGAAACTATAAAATGCTACAATGAACTCTAATAAAAACCCTAAGAGAGCATTTTCTACACTACACTCCTTCTACTCCTAATTATATGTTTTCCTGTGTATAAGTGAGCTCTCATGATATGTAGTCATTTTTCTTTGATATAGCACTCCAAAAGGCTTCAACAACTCCAAAAATTGGGCCAAGAGAGCCCCAAATTCGCGAGCCACGTGTTGCATTAATGAAGCCACGCGCTGTGACTTGTGCGTACGGACAGGAGGTTGTGCGTACGCACAGTTGACTGTGTGCTTCTCCTTTGTTTTTTCCATGTGTTCTCCCTTCTTGAATGCTTCCTTCTACTTTTCCTAGCCATTCTTGCCTATTGGACCTGGAATCACTCACCAAATATATCGCAGCATTGAATGGAATAAAAATGGAGATAAAATGATCAATTTAGGCACAAAAAAGTATGTTTTCACATTTAGGTCCAAATTAGGGAGAAATCAAAAAAGTATGCTTTTTTGGTGGTTAAGTGTGAGTTTATGTGATGAAATCTGTCCAATTCAAGCCAAAATTATCGTCAAATATGCTGTTTTTGGTGGCCACTGTCGTCGATGTCGCCATCACTACTGGTATCATCACGCCTCCAGTATCTTGCGGCTACCATCAAAGATAATTTTGGCATAGTTTTTTAATGTTATTAAGATTTTTATGTGAATTTAGGGTTTTTTTATTAAATAGTTTATGAAATTAATGATTAAATTAGTGTAATGAAGTTTGTGATTAAGATTCGGTATAGTTTTTTTTAGTATTTTTTCAGATTTTTTTGTGACTTTAGGGTTTTGTTAGGTATTTTACCAAATTATTGATTAAATTATGGTTAGGAGTTTGTGGTTAGGGTTTGGTTTGTTTTGAGTTTTTTTTCATATTTTTTTGTGAGTCTAGGGTTTTGTTTAGGAATTTTATTATCAAATAATTCATTAAAATAGGGTAATGAAGTTTGTGATTAGAATTTCTTATGTTAATTTAACATAAATAGAAATTATACTTAAGTTAATGTAGGTTAAATAGGGTGAGATTAAGAGTGTTCGACATTGTTGGTGGATGACTTTGTGTTGTTTGTTGAATTAATTAGTTTTACCTTGTGAGTTTAATATGGTTTTTTTTATTATCACGGTAGTATTTCTCTGAAATTAATTATATTTTGCTTCTTCTATATTCTGTGTATTCGTGTTTCAGATAGGTTTTCTATCTCTAATTATAACAATTGTTTAAATTTTATATTCGACTTACTTTTCCAAGGATAGCGTTTTAGGACGGAAGTGGGAGAAGGTCACATAGAGGTGCCTTCTCGAAACCTTTGTTAGTTGGAAAATTGTGGAGTTATACGGGGTTGCACACTAGAACAGTTAGGATTTGATATGTTATTGAGTTTGTGTTTGTTCTAATATATGATTGCAGCTGTTTTCACTGTAAAAATTTTTATATTTATTTGATGGATGTCTCTAAATTAAGAGGAAGTTCTGCCAAAATTTTGTGTAATTTGTTTTAAAACTTGTTTGGTTTGCAAAAGATTCTAATTATAGGGTATGCTTTGCCAAATTTTGTAAAAAATTTAATAATTTTGTCTTATTTGTCGAATTCTAGGGTGTGTGATTCAATATGATTTGAAGTCATTGTCTATGGATGTATAATAGGGATGATGGTAGGTGGAGGGATTAAAACCTGAATTCTTTGAGGGGGTTGACACGTTTGTCTGGCATGTGTTCAGCATAGAACCGTTTAGGTCTGAAAGGGTATCTAGGTGTCCGTGTGAAAAATATCGGCTGACTAAGTGGTTAGGACCTGCGAATATAACACTTCACCTTTGTCGTAACGGGTTCAAGTATGGGTATTGGATGTGGACGGTACATGGAGAAGTGGACGAACAAGGAATTAATAGGTCTGCCACGAATTTGAATAGGTCCAACTGTCGGTCAACGAGGGTTCGGGTGGAAAGATAACTAAACATGGAAGACATGACTTGGGAGGGTAACCAAGAGAGATACAATGAGATGGTGTTTGATGCAACAGGTATTACGAAATTGAAAGAGGCTGAACAAGTGCCTAACTCGGAGGTAAGGATATTTTATCACCTGTTAGAATTTGCTGCGAAACCGTTGTTTGAGTGTTGCATTCATTTGGAGTTGTCTGCATGTGTTAGAATGATGACCATTAAGTCGGAGTCAAATCATACGCAAGAGTCTTTTGATAAGTAAGCCACCCTTTGCAACGAATTAGTACTTGTCGAGACCTCTGGCATCCCCCGAAACCACTACAAACTGAAGAAGCTATTTTCGAATTTGGGTCTAAATTCGTTGAAAATTGATTGTTGTTTGAATGGGTGTATGCTGTATTATAAGAGGGATGCAGACCTAACTGAATGCAGATTCTGAAAATCACCGAGGTTCCAAGTCGAGAGAGAATAGATTGGTAAACGCCGGTTAAAGAGAGTTCCGATGAAATGGATGCACTACTTGCTCTTGATCCCTAGGCTGAAGCGATTGTATGCATCGATGAGTTCGGCCTCTCACATGACCTACCATAGTAACAACAAGAGAGATGATGGAATCATGTTACACCCATCACACGAAAAAGCCTGGAAGTATTTTGATCGGGTGCATTTTACATTTGTGAGCAAGTTGAGAAATGTTAGACTAGCTTTGTGCTCTGATGGGTTCGCACTGAATTCCAATTTTGGTAATGCGTACTCATGTTATCCTATAGTCGTGACACCGTATAACATGAGTCCTGAAATGTGCATGAAGGACCCATACATGTTCCTAACTTGCATCATACTTGGTCCCAACAATCCAAAAGCCAAAATAGATGTCTTCTTGCAGCCCTTAGTGGACGAGTTAAAGGAGTTATGGATTGATGGTGTCGAAATGTATGATATTTCGACGAAGACAAACTTTCAACTGCAGGCTGCATTGATATAGACCATTAACGACTTTCCTGCATACGCATGTTGTCAGGTTGGTCCACTCAAGAAAAAATGCCATGCCCTCCATTTGTATGGAGGATACGAAGGCATTTTGGTTGCTGAATGGCAGTAAGAATTTATGGTTTGATTGCCATCAAGGATTCCTTGACTTTGATCATCCTTTTTGGCGCAACAGAGACTCGTTCAAAAAGAATAAAACTGAACATGAAGAGGCACCCATAAAGTTAAATGGTCGGCAAGTTTGGAATCACGTCAGTAAAATCCCAAGATCGTCAAAAACGAGGCAAGTTTAAGACCTCCAGGATATGACAGGGAGCATAATTGGACTAAACAGAGTATATTTTGGGAGTTGTCTTATTAGAGAGATAAATTGGTTCGACATTGTCTTGATGTGATGCAGATTGAGAAAAACGTGTTCAATAATATCATGAACACAGTAATGGACGATGAGTGAACAATGGATAATGATAGGGCATGGTTAGACTTGATAGACATTTGCAGGCGGCCAGATCTGGACTTAAGGGGACTTGATAACGAGCTGTAGGATAAACCAAAGGCAGTGTTCGCTCTAACAAAGGAGCAGAGGCAAAATATTTGTAGGTGGGTTAGGGAATTGAGGTTTCCTAATGGTTACGCCTCTAACTTGTGCAGGTGTGCAAACGTATCACAGGGTAGGCTTGCTGTGTTGAAGAGACATGATTGTCATGTTTTCATGGAGTCTTTGCTTCTGATCGTGTTCAGAGAACTTTCAACCAACATCTGAAAATTCCTCACAGAAATAAGTGAGTTCTTTAGGGAGTTATGTGCTACCAAACTTAGCTTTAATGATCTCACAGTCATAGATAAGAACATTCCCATCATACTTTGTAAGCTAGAGAGGATATTCCCTCTATCATTTTTGACGTTATGAAACACTTAGCAGTCCACCTAACGTTTGAAACACTACTATGTGGGCCGGTCCAATTTCGGTAGATGTACCCATTTGAGAGGATGATTGGTTCATTCAAGCACATCGTGAAGAACAAGGCTCGGATTGAGGGCAGCATCTGCGAAGCATTCCTAGCTAAGGAAACATCCGCATTTTACTCATTCTATTTTTAGCCTCATGTTGAATCACATAGAACAAGAGTTGCAAGAAACAATAAAAGGGGAGAATCATCGTCCGGTGGAACAACATACCCAGGAGCTGCAATGGGTATGGGCATTGACTACTGGTTAGAGTAGAAGGAAATCGATGCTGCACATCTGCATGTGTTGCTTAACTGTGACCAGATTTTACCGTACCTGATGTGAATTTATTAAGTCCTTGTAAATATTGTAATCAGTAACATTCTAACTTCTTAATCTAATCAAAACTTCTTTATCCTATTTTATCATATAGGTTATTTTAAGAGGTAAATCCGGCTACCTCATCGAATAACTTCACATTAGTTCAGAGAATATATGAGTGTGCATCTATCTGATACAACAAAGTCAGAACTAGTTGCACTTACTGGGGCCAAATGAATAAGGGCACTAGCTATCTGATGTACAACGTTAATGGATATCAGTTTCATACCTTACAGTGGTCGATAGGGAAGAAAACAGATAACACTGGAATTTTGATTCGTAAGGATTCAGGCGGTGGTCATTCTGATTGGTTTGGTGTGTTGTACAACATAACTGAAATAGAATATTTCTATCACACTACGTACAATGTGTGCGTGTTTAAATATAGATGGTATGATCCTAGTTTGCTACAAGAAACACAAAAGCACAAGGACTACGATATCATTGAAGTTAATTTAACAAGGAAATATAGACACTATGATCCTTGTATTCTACCTCAAAATGCACGACAACTGCACTTTTTGCCTTATCCGAGTTCATGAAAGTCTAGTTGGATGGTTGTGGTTAAGACTAAGCCAAAAGGCCGAATCGAGTCTGATGATAGGACAGAGGGTCAAGAACCTTACCAGATTGATGATCCAACTCCTTCGAAAACGGTGGCTGATACCGGTGGACCGATTACCCTTAACTCGGCTATTACAAATGATGATATCATTGACTTTGGATTATATGATGACGCACTACCATAACAGGACGACGATCTTCAAGAAGAAGACGAGGTCAACGTAAACGAAGAAGAGGAAGACGAGTTCGATGATCAAGAAACTACCTCAGAAGACGAGGATGGTGAACCAGAGGAAGATGCTGATAAATCTTAATAAGGTTAATATAAATATAGTTCTATGATATATATAATTCTTTACCAAGCTTTCAGAAGAATATAATGTAATTAATATTGTTTTAGATATATCAATGATCATCATTACGTATTTTTACATTGTATACTTGATATTTCACTTCAGGTTTAAAGCACTGTTTCAATTATGCTTGTTATTGGGTTACGCTATAAATGGACAAAAAATGACTATTTTTTAAAAAAAAATAAAAAATACTCTGTTGGCATTACCGTCGAAATTTACAGACGGTAACAACGCATTCTTTTTTTAAAAAAATTTCCAAAAAACTTTCAATCGAATTAATCCGATGGTAAAATGGCGCGGATACTTATAAAATCGCGCAAGCGTTATCGTCGGATTAATCTGACGATAACTTTCAACGGATTGTGTTATATATTCTGTTGCTAAATCCGAGAAAAATTAGCATCGGACTCTAAAAATTCGTCGGTAAGAATTTTTCGGCGAGGTTTATATCGTCACATTTATTCCGCTGATAAATCCGACGATGTTCGGCAATTTTCTTATAGTGCAAGTCAGACCAAGCTTCACCCTTAACAGGCCAAACTTGTAATGTATTTAACTAGCCTGAGCCTGACCTGTATCCTGTTATTAACTTTATTTTAAGTACTAAATCTGGTCTGTTATTAAATCTGGCTTGACTTGAACCCTAATAAAAGGTCTGATATATATAAACTTTACCAAAATAAAAAATAAAAAATATTTACATACAACATATAAAAAA
>NC_029794.2:27667200-27669359 GCF_000816755.2 Arachis ipaensis | reverse complement strand
AACAAACTAAAAATTTTTAATGACTATTTTAATTATAATTTTTTTGTATTTATTTATATTTTAATAGGCTTAGGCAAGCCTAACTAGCCTATTAGGCTATTTTGAGAGCTCGGACCTGGTCTATTAACAGAATTAGGCTTTTAAATCAGCCTAGGTCTTGAACTATTTTATAATAGGCCAGGCCGAATATAGGCTGCTGGCAAGCCACCTAACCTGTTTTCATCCTATGTATAAGAGCTAAAAAATTTTCATCACTATAGACATTATATTTAGTCACTCTATAACACACTCACGTCCAAGTTGTTTTTATATACCAATATCTCTTCATAATTCATTGCTCCATCATCAAACGAACTACTTGTTTCTTCATAATTTGCTACAGGTAGCCATGAATTATTCATCTCCAGGTAAATCAGTGTAGCCTCTAGCAAATCTCCAACCATAATGTCACCCTAATTCGCTGTAACTACCAGCAAATTATGTTGACTTTCTTACCCTTCTAATATGTTTTAAGATATAATTAAAATAAAAATTAGAATTTATGTATAAAAAAGAAACAAAAAATAAAAAATATATGATACTTATGTTGGCCAACAGAAGTCATAGTTGGTTGCAAAAGGGCGACATTATGGTCAAGGGAAGTGGAGCAAAAGTAGTTGTTATTATCAAGATTCTGGAAATCAGACCGGATTGGCCAATTGAACTAGTCTGACCGAGAACCACCGCATGGTTTAGTTTGATGGTTAAAGCCGTCACTTTAAAAACCGTCTCAAAACCGTTGAACCAGCCAAGAATTGACTGGTCAGACCAAATCGGGACCCAGCCTGTTTCCAAAAAATAAAAGGAAGTCTCCTTCTCTATCTTTCGTTCACCTACGCATCTGCTTCCCTCTCTAAAAAAAAACCTAGTCTCCAATGTTGCTCTCTTCTTCAAGCTATGTCATAGCCGCCGTCGCGATCCACACTGCGGCCGTCCACACTGCTCTCATGGTCGTCGAAACGCATCTGTTTGCCACACTTTCCCGTCAGTTTTGAGCTTTTGCCACTGTACTCCTTTTTTGTCGTCTGGTCGAGCTTGCCTCAAGCTCTCGTTTCTACTTCAACCCGGTGTTATCGCCACACTTTGGCCTCTATTTTGGCCGAGCTTCCGCCGCGATATCATTGTGCTTCTGCCGTTGTTCAGGCTTTTTAAACCCTGAAATCACTTAACACACATATCAAGGCATCGAATGGTAATAAGAGAGGATTAATAATTAGCAATTTTAAGGCCAAAGAATCATGTTTTCAATCAAAGCACAGAATTAGGAAGGAAAATGTAAAACATGCAATTTATATGCATAAGTGTGAGAATAATAGATAAAATCCACTATATTTAGCATAAAATATACCACGAAATAGTGATGCATCACTTTCCATCGCGTGTTCAAGGCGTCGAGCTCCAGCATCATCCGTTCGAGTTTTAGAACGTGTGAAGTTATTTCTTTTCCTTGGTCATGTTGTTTTTTGTATTTGGATTGCTGCTAGTTCTTTCCTACCATGGTTATTGGGTTTTAATTGTTTTAAGTGTTGTGGTGTTGATTATTGTTATTGTTAATTTGGTAATTTATAAAATTATTGTTGAGGTGTTGTTCTTTGACTCTGTTATTCTTAGGTTGCCGTATTTTTGTCCAATTATTAATTTTGAATAATTATTTTGATCTTAGTTCATGTTTTTGATCTTGTTAATTTAGTAATTTGATAAATTGTTATTGAAGTGTTGTTCTTTGACTCTGATTATTATGTTATAGTATTTTATCTAATTATTAATTTGAATAATTATTCTTATTTGAGCTTATATTTTTTATCTTGTTAATTTATATTTCTTGTGGTGCTATTTTTGATATTGTAATTGTTAATTTATATAATTGTTGTGATTTGCTATTCATTATTTTTGTCATTGGATTGCTATTAACTAAACTTTATTGGTAGATAGATGATTCAACGAAATAAATCTGCAGCAAGTTTTTATAGATTTTGATGATTGATGACAAATTTTAATGTTGCCATTTTATGTTTGGTTGTTTCTATTGTTATTTGATTTTTGAGTTTGTCTTTGGACGAAATTATAACATTGTGATTGATATAGTATTTTTAATTTAGATGATATTTTAAAATTTTATA
>NC_029794.2:27655109-27667160 GCF_000816755.2 Arachis ipaensis | reverse complement strand
AGGTCGAGTGGCGGCAAGAAAAAGTATTGTGCCACGATTGGAATAAATTGAGGAACGACAAGTGGGGTTGCGGTGATGAACATAAAACGATAAGTAGTAAGCAAAATAAAGGCAACCAAATAAGGAGGGAGGACCAACAATGGCGTTTGGGGTAAAGGAATAAGGATGGATGAAGAGTTTGACATTTCTGACTTAAAAGGGGTTGAATCAATTTAAATTAAGTTTTTAAGTTAGGCGAATACTGATGTGTAGATGTTAAATTTTTTTTTACATGTATAAATAAGCAGATGTCGAGGTTTTAGAGTGTTGTGGCATGTGAAGTGCTACAATGACTGATGTACTTCGAAAGTCACACTCACACATTCATTTTTTTTACAGTAATAAGATCTATACATTCTTAAAATTTTGTTTTTTTGGTTCCATATTTAATTTTAGTTATTGTTAATCTATCTGCTAACGAAAATTAATCACTAAGATTAGTAAAAAAAAATTAAATGTTTCTAAATTTTATTTATGTTTTCTTATTATTTTTATTATAATAAATCACAACATTAAAAAAAGACACATGACATCTTTTCATAATCATCTAATTAAAGTATGTTAAATTACTCAAAAAAATTTATTATTAAATAACTAACACTAAGCATCTACATGTCTTGACTTGCTACGGTAACTATTTTCTACAAAACAAATTCTTGAATTTGTGTGAGTCTCAGTGTTACAAAAAGTATTGTCTTTAATTTTTATATATGGTAGCAAATTGAATTATAAGTTTGATATCTATTATTTATACATGTAGAAAAAATTTAATANCTGCCGGCGCTGCAGTACCAACACCCACCAAGCCTGCTGCAACCTGAACAACCGTCAGAACCCAACAGCTTCTCCCTGCTAGATTGCATTCTTCCTTTCTCTCCGCTGCTGTCGTCGTGTACGAGCTCTTCGTTGCCGTTGCCTAGCTGCCGAACAGTCGCACCCTCGCGTCGTCCTCTGTCGCCCCGTACTCATCGCTGAACGCCGTGCCTTCTTTGCGTCACCTGTGGTCTGCCGTGAACAACCCCAACGCCACCGTTCTATGTGCCTGATCGCTACTCACAAAGGTCAGTACAAGGCTAGCTATTTTTTTACTGATTAGATGTTCATAAAAGTCTTTAGGTGACGGTTGTTTCGAACGGTTGTGCTGCTTATGCGCATCACTGAATCTGTTTGAGTTCCAGGAGTGATGTTGAAGAAAATGACCGGCTGTTGTTGCTGAATTCCCTATTTTTGTCCTCTTGATTTTTTATGCTTGACTGAATTCAGGTTTATTCTATCCCGGTTTTTAGTTAGTCAGCAATTGGTTTTGACTCACACGTTTTTTAAATTTGTTGCCATATGAATTTTTTATTCATTGTAAGACGGATGGTTATTTAACCAGGTGCATGGATGGTTGGATTAAATTCAAGATTTCGAAATTTGTTTGAGTTTAGTGACCAATTTTTTTCTTGTATTAATACATGTATTTGTGTATTACATGTGATTTACTATGTAATTTACCCGTTAGGTATGTTCAATTTTTTAAAACTCTGTGAGACAAAGATGTGAAGGCCTTTTGTGGTGGTTTAAGTGGTTTCATATTTATTAGCTTCAGAATAATGTGCAAGCCAAATTATAATGCGACAAAACCTATCTGTATATGGTTCTGGAATTGTGTTGGGTTTCTCTGTTAGTTTGTTAATCACAGTTGAAAGTGTAATATGCTACTTCTCCACACGATTACTTGGTTATTTTGTTACCTTTTGACCTTGGATGTTCGATTTTTACTGCTTACTATGCCGGATGATTATTATACCAGGTTTTTTGTTGTTTGCTTGGTTAATCACCTTGCTCACTACTGTTATTGTATTCCTGTACTTTTCTATTTTTTTATTCAATGTAACATGGATGGTTATATCACCCGGTGCATGGATGGTTGGATTAAAGTCAAGACTTCAAAATCTATTTGAGTTTAGTGACCAATTTTTAGCTTGTATTAGTTTATGTATTTCTGTGTTACATGTGATTTACTAAACAATTTACCCGTTTGGTATGTTTGGTTTTTTAAAACTTTGTGAAACAAAGATGTGAAGGCTTTTTGTGATGGTTTAAATGGTTACACATTTATTAGCTTAACAATAATGTGGAAGCCAAATTATAATGTGGACAAAACCTATCTGTATATGGTTCTGGAATTGGGTTGGGTTTTGTTTGTTTGTTTTTGTAATCACAATTGAAAGTGTATTATGCTACGTCTCCACATCTTTACTTTGTTAGTATGGTACCTTTTGAATGTGGATGTCAATTTTGACTGCTTACTAAGCCGGATGATTATTTTACCAGGTGTTTAGTTGTTCGCATGGTTGATCACATTGTTCAGTAATGTTATTGTCTACCTATACTTTTTCAGTTTTTATTCGCTGTAAGATGAATGGTTATATCACCAAGTGCATGGACGGTTGGATTAAATTTAAGACTTCGAAATTTCTTTAAGTTCAGTGACCAATTTTTTGCTTGTATTAGTTTATATATTTGTGTGTTACATGTGATTTACTTTGCAGTTTACCCATTAGGTATGTTCAGTTTTTTAAAACTCTGTGAGATAAAGATGTGAAGGCCTTTGTGGTGGTTTAACTTGTTATGTATTTATTCGCTTAAGAATATTGTGGAAGCCAAATTATAATGTCGACAAAACCTTTTGACTGTGGATGTTCGATTTTGATTGTTTATTAAGCCGGATGATTGTTTTACCCGATGTTTGGTTGTTTGCCTGGTTGATCGAGTGGTTGATTGTGTGATTGATTTACTTTTTTTGTTTAGGATTCACCATTGGTTTAATTAACACTGCACAACATTAGTTGCTCTGGTTATGTGAAAAAGCATCCATAATTATTGATTTTAAATTTTAATGTCATGCTGCTCTTTGTGTCGTGCTCTTGGGGTCGTTAGCTAGTTGTATAATTCTAGTTATATGACAATCTGTAGTATGTGGGAAGACTAATAATTTATTGGTTCTTAACAGGCTAGAACATGTTCCGAGTTTTATTTGCTGAACAACAACCAGATGGGTAAAAATGTAATGTATGTTTTGTTGTTCATCCATCTTAATTCTAGTTGCTTCTAACATGTATTCTATTTGTTAATAGAAATTAGTCGAGACGCGTTGTTCTCCATGCTATATAACAGGATTATCACCCACCTGAAAAAAATTAATGCCAATGCGGAGCTAGCAGAGATTGACGATATTGGGTTTGGATTCGTGAAGAGGTTTCCACAGTGGACAGTGAAGCAGAGGATAATTGTACAACTAGCGAAGAAATACGATGTGGATACAAACACACTTATAGTGGATGTTGGCAACATCTGTATTAATGCTGAGTTGATAGGGAGGGCGTTAGGGATACCCTCCGGTGGTAAGTTGTTGTTGTTCCCTTTTCAGGGTTTGTTGTATATGGTTCGGTTGGTTTCTTTTTACCTTTCCTAGCAATTATTGTACATACTTGGATGTCTCCACAATGTAGGTGTTGACTTTCCCCAACTAAATAAGAAGAATGCTGCCCATGTGGCAATCAAAGCACAATTTCAAAAAAAAAAACCACCCAATTGCGTGACTTCGTATATGGCTGCCCCATGGACACAGAGGTAAAACGGATGAATTTTAGATGTCACTTCATATTGGTGGTCCTAAAGATGTTCCTATGCCCAACAAGTCAACAGACCATATCTTCGTGGCACATACCTCCGTTCTGGATGTCTCGGACCCCATCAAATTCAATTAGGCATATAGGACATTCAAGTGGTTGGGGCTAGCGGTAGGAAAATACAAAACTAAGAAGCATGAAACTTGTGGTGGCTGCATGTTCGCCCTGATGGTAAGATTAATTATTAAACTGCTTGTATATCCTACTTGCGTTTATGTTGCACCACTTAACCTTTCAACCTTTCCCTCCAGCTGTTGTACTTTCAGTGACTAAAGCATGATCCGCTAGATCATTGTCAAGTACCAAAGCTATGGGTTACTGCATGAACTGCTACAGAACTTGAAAAGAAGGCAATTAATGTCCTTGCTGAGGTACTAACCCAGACAATTTATTCTTTGTTCTATACTAATCCACTTAATCGAGGAGTGATTTCCTAAAACAGGAAGAATTTTCCCCCTGTAGAATTTGGATGATTACTTTCTAACCCAATTGACCTTTACCTATTAGGGTTGCATTGGAGATAAGGCAAAAGTGGGTGAGGAACCCAAACTTGGAACAAAGACGAAGGGCGTACACTCCCTATCTAGAGAACAAAGCCGAAAGAGGGAATGCAAGACTACAGTGGCGCACAAGGTAATACGTCTGCTGGAATTTAAAGTACTTACAACATGCAAGCTATAGGTGGTTAGATTAGATGCTAATTTTAAGTGTTTATTTGTAATTGCAAAACTGGATGCATGCTCCTATATCCTTCGAACTTTTTGTACGGTTAACATTAGTGTAACTGTATGTCAAAAATGGTAAGGTTATTGTATGAATTTGTGGATGCATCTACCCAGGAATGCAAGGAGGGAGCCTTTAAAAGCCGGCCCACAAAGACATCAGAACAACCACCCTCGAGTCTAGTTGAAACAAAACTACCAGAAAGTCGTACAACGGCACAAGAGGTGAGTGCATCTTGTTATGAATATAGGTTGACTTTCTTGCATAGTTACTCGAATTCCCTATCAATTTTGTTGGGGTTAGATTCTGTATATTTTTTGTGTCATTTCATTTGTATCGGATGTTCATATTTCATTGTATGTGGATGGTTACTGACATAGTGATGTAGAGGTTCATCTTGGAACTAAAGGGGCCTTTTTTTATTGAATTTCTTCATCTTGTCCTTCTTGTGTGTGAAATTTGTAATGTAACATGTTCATTTCCTTCTATTCACCTGTTCAACATTTACAACCCAAGAAACTAGGAAAGGCAGGCAGAAAAAGTTACCCGTCGTCAGAGGCAGATCCTGCATAGGCAGGACAACAGCACCTGCAGAGTAAGCTGCCCAAAGTGCAAGGAGACACTTGTAGTTGCTCCCAATTCTAACGTTGAAGATAATGAGCCACTTGCCAAAAGAAGGCCCCGCCTGTTTCAAAACAACTAGAACCCACATGGTGAGAGCCCAAGGGATGACGAGGTCAGTGTTGAACAGCTAAATAAGAATGTAAACCCGTCGGAGGCACAGGAAATAGATCCAGTTACACCATCAACAACACTTATTCAACTTACTGGATACGATTTTGACAGCAAGTTCTATGTGTTAAAATCTGTTGTATATATCAATTAGCCATATTTTGTGTTTCGTGTGATTTAAGGCCTTATACTCGTTGTGTTAGCTAACTACAGTTGCATTCGATGCAGAGACTTTGATGTGAATTTCGTGCAATGTCCAGAAGTTGAGGAAATATTGGTAAATATTGAACAATGTCAGTACACAAGGCCAATAAACATGGAATCCCTCTAGACCGTGATGCCGATGAAGTCACGTTGTCTCACACCGAGCCCGGGAAAGCCTAGCTTTTCTCTTGGATTGACATAGCTTGAGAAGTCACCGACCATGCCCCTTATCGCATCAGTACATCCGATGCTTAAGAATGTCAAGTTAGGAGGGCATAAGGAGAAAAAAGTCCGAGGTTGGATTCTGAACTTGTCCCTCGATAAAGAGGCATCATTGGCAACCTATGAAGAAGGTAGGCCACATCTACAGCTGTTGAGGAAGGATCTATGGACATTGAAAGATCGTGGTTGGGTTAACAGCAACGTAAGTAATTAAACTCTATGTTGTAGTTACAGTCACTGTGTTATTCGCATATTTGATATCGTGCTTCCAAAATTTACCACGCAGATCGTGCAATGGATGTGCTACACATTCAACGATTCACGGGCTATAAGATTCAAATGTGATTTCTACTACGTGTGTCTGGGAATATTGGTATAAATTCCATATTTTTTTTGGTAATCTTACAGTACCTGTTGCCTTACTGACAGCTTCTTTCATAACAGGAAACAGTGACACGGCAGCATAACCTGGATTCCTTCGATAACGGGCCAGTTCTGGTGTATGTGGGGTTGGGTCCAAGTTTCGGAGAGGATACCAGGTTTTTCAACAAAATCGACGCAGCCAAGAGAAAATGGGTGAGACATTAGTCTATTTTATGTATGGCATGTTATATCATATTTAGATAAGAACATATTTGTTCGGGTTAATTGTTCTGCCTAGTTTGCAAAGTTTGTGTTGAATATGTTAGACTTTGCCAGATGTGTTTTCTTCATGGACTTATTGAATCGTACTTATTAATTTTGGGGAGGGGTGTGGATGTTCAATTCACCATGAATGGGGATGATTGTTTCAGTTGAGAAGGGTATGTTCATTTTATCCATACAATGACAATTTCATTGATTGATCTTACATGCAACAGACCGGTAGATTTATGTTGTAGTTTGAAGTGGTTGTCAAATATCTTGATTTCAGTTAGGTCCTAGCAACAACAATGGGGGTTAACTGATTCAGATACGGTACATTAGGATGCATGTTATACGATGCGGTTAATAGTTGAACATGTTGTACTTTTTGAATTTTTATTGCAGTGGTTTATTCCAATGTGTTTGGGAGGACATTAGGCCGTATGCGTTTAAGGTGGCAAGGAAAAAGTGTTGGTAATTGATAGTCTGCATGCTGAGATACCCGATGATCAACAGAGTAAACTAGTTGTATATGCGGTAAGCTAAGACATCTCTTAAATCCCATGAACATCGCTTATATATACACCAAAAACAAAAAAAAAAAAAAAACGAAAGAACGCTGGCTATTTTATAGGGACGACTAATTGAAGACATGGCTAAAGTGGTCATCCCCATATATGACCGCAGTACAAATGACCCGAATTGTGCATATGCTAAAATGTCTAAGCAATCAAACGGGTAAGTAGAACCGAGCAACACACCCAACAATGTATCCATAACGCAGTTGATGTAACATTGGTACACTATAAAATTTGAAAGAGTATTTTGATGAAGATTTTAAAAAATCTCTACACTACATTTTATTTATAGCAATTTAAAAAACTCCATTAATTAAAATTCAAAATTTTAGAACAAAAACTCATTTTCTCTTTTTCCCCGAATGAGAGGCGCTAAGTTAGCGCTGAGAGAGACCATGAAACCTAAGTTTTCTACCCCCATTTCAGCCACCGTTCCGCCGCCATTTCCGCCGCCGCCGCCGCCGTTATCACTGTCGTGTCCGTTGCAGTAGAGAGCTTCTGGTTCTTTGCTTTCTCTCTTGTTTTCGCTTCGAAATTCTGGTTGTTGACTTGTTTCTAAGAGATCTTACTGCACTTTTCATGCATTTGTTTTCTGTCATGAATTGTTTCGAATTCGCTTGTGATTTGTGATTTTGCTTATCTCTGCTTTCAAAGCCACTAGGCAAAGATGGAAACTAGGGTTTGTAGCTGTAGTTCTCATCATTTGAAGATAATTCACTATGAAGTTCCTTAAGTGTCCTTCCTTGGATCGGTAATTGTAGTTTCAAACGAATTTGAGTTGAATTATGGGATTTTATAACATAATTTTAGTATACTGTAAGAGTATCGTGAAATTTGTCCAGGCTTAATGATTTCTTTGGTGATTTGAATTTGGAAGAACGTACTATCAGAGGATTCCTTGAAACTTATACTTGTAAGGACTAATTAGTGACTTTTAAGTTTCAACAGAATTGATTTTGGATTTGGATTTGCTCACTGGATTTGGATTAACTAGCAATTCTTTGTGGATGCAGAGATAAAGTTCTGTTATTTTAATTTATTTTTTGGGCTAGGTTCAGTTTCAACTTAAAATCCAGTGGTTAAAATATATGTTAGATAATGGCATTTTGATTCATATTTTGGTTATAACTAATGGGAATTTTAAATACAAGGATTTATCAAGCAACTCAATAAAGGGTCTAATACCTTCTTCTATTGGATAACTCACACATTTGCAACTTTTGTAAGTTCATTTTGCACTGCATAATGATATTGATAACCATAACATTCAACATAGTAAGCTTGATCCTGATTTTCTTAGGAACTTGTTGACGAATTTCTTTTTTGGTAAAATCCCTAACGAGGGAGTACTAGGAGCCTTTGGGAAAAACGTGTAAGTACTTCACACAGCAAAAACAAATTCCTGTCATATTATCTGCTATTTTAAGGTGCAGCTATGCTATATTGTATCTACAAAGTATGAATATTGTTTTGTTGGAATATTGCTTAATGCAAATATTTCTTCCCGTCTGAATCTTAAGCATCACATATTTACACATGATTACTGACTGTATCAAATAAAGGAGATAATCTGTCCTAATTGATTTTAACAATATCTGCTAGGTCACAGCAGAAGTAGCATCTATATCTATGTTGAAATTATTTGTTTATTTTTTATCCTATATGAATTCAGTTGTACACAATATATTTATATGAAAGAAGCCGCAAAGTTTGATTGTAAGAAAAACATTCTATTGCAAAATAAGAAGATAATTCAAGTTAGGAAAAAATAATGAAAAGCAAAATTAAAAGATTGGAATCCCCCTACAGGTTTCACATATGATTCTATTAGTTCCAATTGCTTGGAAGATAATTCAATAGGCGTTTTCTTCTTGCTCTTGATTATAATCTTTCGCACTCAATTTGGCTATATATTTTCTTCGAGTATAGTTGTGATTAGAGAGGTTAATAAGTTGTCACTCCTCTTAGCCTTCACAATTCTACTCAATAGTATCCAACCTGTTTTGTCAGGTAATCTACAATCTTTAAATTTTATCACATATATTAACTAAAACATATATAGAATTTATACAAAGAGATAGGTTGACCTTACAAGTCACTAGTGTGTGTATAGACCAACTTGATAATTGATATACATAACAATAGTAACACATACACATATTTTCCTAAACTAAATTATATATGCATGGTTCAATAGGGGTTGCCATAGGATCAGGATGGCAAAAATATGTGGCATACAAAAACTTGAGTTGCTACTATCTATTTGGGATATATACGGCTTGGGTTTTTGTTGGGTTTCGTCTTTGATCTTGGAGTTGAGGTACGTTTTATATATTCTAACTTATTCTTTTCTACAGCATTATTACAATTTCAGATGGAATCAAATCATAAACAAAAATTAGTCTAGTGATATTAGTGTTTCCATTGAGGGCGTTACTTTCCATCTTCATAAGGTATACTATGAATGGCTTCTTTTAATAATTATTATTTCTTCTACTACTTTGTGCTTTGAGCTCCAGTATGAGGTGTTCAATCTGCTACTTTTATGCAATTAATTGCTTAGATGATATTGGTTTAGAGTTTTATTTTGATAAATGAGAGTTAGCACTCCTCTGTAATTAAAAGTATAATAAAATTCATTGATAGAGGTGTTCAATCTGCTACTTTTATTTGTTAATGTACTTTTCACTATGTTAATGGTTTGTATTCAATGCAAAAAATCTCCATTATTAATAGATGATTCAAGCATGGCACATGCTGAAGTAACCAAATGGGATCCAATATCTTGCAGTCTTCCACTTGATGATAAGGTAATAAATTTTTATTTTAAGTTTAAATTTTTGTAGATTCTTTCATAGTTGAATCAACTTCAAGAGTTTGCCTATGAAAATATATAAGGAACTAATATTTATATCAGTTAATAATTGAATCTCTATCTCTACTTCATCCATTACTGCCACTGAGGTGCAGAATTGTTGCTAATCCTACATTAAAACCCCAGAATTATTTCACTATCCTTACCCTGATTAATCACTTTAAGTCTTTACAATGCTCATAAAATAGTTATAAAGATACCTTATCGCAGGTTAGTGGTGTTATGGAAAATATTCTGGTCTAGGGATCTAGCAACAAATTTGACTTTTTGAGAATGCATCATCCGTTCCTTTTTCTTTTTCTTTCATTTTTTTTTTCTTAGCATCAAATTAATATTTTCATTTCATCTTTTACCATAATAACTAGTAATGTTGAGGGCTGAGTAAGTTTGCATGATTTATGTTCCTCATTGCATCACAGTATAAGTTTGAAGTTTCCTTGAATTCTTATAGTTAATATTAGCAAACTAAAATTTATAATACTATTTCTTCATCATTATGTGTTGGTTCCATAGTCCAATTTTTTTTATGAATAATGAACCCTGGCAACTCCATACTCCAATCGTTGTTAATTATATAATGAAATATGAATAATTGAAATCTCTAAAATGGTATACAAATTAAACAAAAGTACAATCACTGTTTCTATCACGTCACATTAAGTCAAATGATGTAATGCATATATGAGACCTCACCAATAATCTGTCTATGATAGCCTTTGCTTGTGTATCTACTTTCTTCCTTTAAGTCTTTAACAATCTCATCTTTGTGTATCTACTTTCTTCCCCTTTATTGTCAAGATTATATGTGTTTATATATTATTGCCTTTAATTTAGTATTGCTTGATTTGAAATGGTGCAGGTATGAGTTTTAAGGTTCACTATATGCATTCTCTGTTTCAGTTCATGAATATAAAATATTCTCTAAAAATTTTTTGAGATTGCATTCATATTTTCATTTTGAGACTTTTATGTAATTAGATGATATTAAAATATTAAAGTTATTGTTTTATTTTACTTTTTAAAGAAAAACAATAATAGTTATGTAGAACAATATCATATAGAATTATGTTTGGAACTATTGACATTGAGAATTTTTTTTTTTTATATATAGAATTATGTCTTATATTGAGGAATTGTGTTATAAGAGATTTAGTTTTTAAATTTTGATATTAAAAAATAAAATTTTAATTTAAGAATATGTAAATGAGATGGGATTAATGAATGATTTAAAATTAAAAATAAATACATAATTATATGATTTGTGGAGGTTTGAAAATCTCACAAAACAGTTAATTTTTGTTAATTAAAAAATCAATTTGTGGGGTTTTAAACTATTACAAAAGTGATTTAAAACTGCCACAAAAGTCCAAATATAAAACCTCCACTAAACACACAAAACTTCCACTAAATAGATTGTGGAGGTTTTTAAAAACCTCCACAAAAGACTTCGTGGCATCTTAAATTTTGGGGGTTTTAAAAATCCTCACAAACCATTTGATTAGGGTTATAAATCTCCACAAATAAGAAAAAAAAAATGTCACAAATAAACAAAAATCTTATAGTGGTATCATCCTGATAGCATCATTCTTACTTAATTATGTAGTTGGAATTGTGGCATCTATGCCACATGGAGACATGGACTGAAGATTGTAACCTAGATGAATGGGACGATGTAAGTTTATCGATCTTTTTTGTTCTAATTTGTTATCTGCGTTTCATGTTACTTATGGGTTCAAGGAAATGAATGTTCATTTCATCTTCTTTTAAACTTGATCTATGATCTATTATCCTTCAATTAACTACTATGTTGACAGATCAGACCCCCATAAAAAGGTTCACAGGACCACGGTTTCACTAAGAGCCAATATAACAATGCAAGTTTCTAAATGACTATCATCATGGTTTGAAAAAGTTGCACTAATAATAACCATCTAATTCATATGAAAATAAACACCCGTACTAATGCATCAACCTACATTGCTTACTTTGTTAGATTGTTCACCCTCTACGTTGGGCTGTCGGGGAACTGCACGGTGTGCGGGTTTGTGGGCTTTGCAAAGGACAACTTATACGCGAACGGGTGCCTGCTTGGATGTGGCGTAGAGTAATGCAATTCACCAATGCAGAACCTGCAATTAGAGATGATGAAACGTGTAACTGAACAATGTGTAAACTCTGATTTTTTTAACCAGCAATTCGTTGGGTTTCTCTTTCTTTTTCTCCCATTCTCTATCTCTCTACTTTTTTATTCTACAAAAAATAAAATTAATAAAATAATATAATTTAAATAAATTATAAAATTATAAAAATTACATTAAATTTATAATTAAAAAATAATCATGTAATATTTTCAAAGAAAAAATATATTATTATTATT
>NC_029794.2:27654592-27654998 GCF_000816755.2 Arachis ipaensis | reverse complement strand
ACTAACGTAATTTTAAAAAATTTATATTTGTATAATATTATTACGAACAAAAATATTAGTTTAACGCATCTATCGTAAAGCACTAGCCAGCAAAATCCAATAATAAAAGATAAGACATTTAAAAATTATTTATTTTGAATCAGAATTAGAATGGATGTTAGCGTTATTCGATTTCAAGATTCTATACATGGTAAAAAATTTTTAAAAAAAATCATACTAACGTAATTTCATTCGACTTTCCCATGGTAATTCTGATGGTAAGTAGAAAAAAATTCAAGGATAATATTTGATAATATTGACTGAATTTCAGATAATTTATTATAAATCTCTCTAATTATATATCATAAACATTAAAAATCAACCATAAATAATATAAAATATATATTTTATGTAAAATACGTATCTC
>NC_029794.2:27649187-27649487 GCF_000816755.2 Arachis ipaensis | reverse complement strand
AATATAGTAATTGTATTTACAATATTCATTAATTATTATACTGTGAATACTCTTTTCAGTTCCGACAATTTTTTGAAGGATCACGAAATTTTTATAAAAAATATTTTTTTTGACGGTTATTTTTAACTCTTTGAGATTGGTCAGCTCTTCCATTAATAATCTATCTTTTAAGTTAACAGAACGTGCTTACATGATATGTTAATCAATAGATTTATCTGTTAAGTATTAATTAGAATTGACAGAATTTTTATTAGAGCCTTGTTATCTTTTAGAATAATTATCAATAATCATTTGAGGTAT
>NC_029794.2:27630097-27646744 GCF_000816755.2 Arachis ipaensis | reverse complement strand
TTAAATTAAAATTAACTTTAAATAATAATTAATTAATTAATTTTTAATATTTTTAATTTAAAATTTAAAATAAATAAAAATTTGTAATAATTACGTAAACCCTAACAACAACCTTTTTTCTTATCTGATGTGACTTTTTTTTCGTCCAATCTCCTCCTCTCTTCCCAACAGGTACGGAAATACCAGCAGTTGTTGTCTAAAAACACATCTACAACAATAGTTCACATTAGATTCGAGGGGTTCTTCTCACATATTCTATGCTTATCGCTTTTCACTTTTCACTTCCGATCCATGTCTCAGCTGTCGTCTTCATACACTATCTAATCATGATAGAAAAGGTTGAAAATTTCCATTATAAACACCAAAATTCGAATCTTCTTCTTGTAGCTAGTTTCACGTGGGGGCTGAGCAAGAAATTGTGCTAATTAAGTTAGGGTGATACTACAATGAAAATAGCAAAAATATCTTTTCATAAAGATGTTTTGGTTAAAAGTATGGTTTATTTATTTAGCCACACTTTAAACAAAAACAACATTTTTATAAATATTAATATCTAACCATACAATCCATCATCCAATGGTCAAAAAGAAATATATTCACATGAAGATAATTATAAAATCTTCATTGTAGTATCCACCATTAAGTTAATCGATTGGATATTGTGCACAACAAAAACTATTATGATGAGTTTGGAAAACTCTAAACTAATATTTGTGATGACTAAACATTATTAAAAACAATTAATTACAAAATTATTAATCTAATTTTCATTTAACATATATTGATTAAAGAAAACATAACAAAAGAAAAGTATGCTGTGGCTAAGATCTGCATCACTCTTGGTAAGATTCTGTGATGAGATCTTGGCTTCTTCATACCAAAAATGGTTGATGAAGATTCGGCCAGCAAGGAAGATCTTTGGAAGATGACTTGTCTTTGATTCTGCTCAACCACCACAGGAAGTAGCTAGAGTGGCGAAGTGATGGTAGAGGCAGAAATTGAAGCAGATGAAGTCATCATCATCATGAAGCATCAAGGGCCAGAAATCTATCTTGGAGAGGAAGCCAAGGATGGAGTGCTCAGATTGATGAAGAGTGATGACCAAGGAAGGACTAGAGGTAATTGCATGTTGGTTACTGTATGGTTATCTCTTCTCTCTCTGTGTGGCCGAACCGGTTTCTTGAAGGAAGAAGAAGTTGGCTTGGGTTTTTGGCTTCAAGTGTGGAGGCTTCTCTCTTCTATAAAAAGGAGGAACAGCCACTGGTTGGAGCAAGGAGTTAGAAGTAAGCAGTGAGAGTGCAAGGCACAGGATTCTCAAAGCTACCTAAGCTTACATATTTTCTTCTCCTTCAATATATTCTGTTTAGTATTTTTCTGTTTAATTTTGTCATGTCTTGAGTCTCATGGAAAAAGGCAAACAGTGAGGTTTGTATGAAAAGCCATAGAGCGGAAAAAGGCAGAGAGTGCAAAATTAAAAGAAAAAACCATAGATGTCTTAGAGTTCCTTTGTTCATCTATGTTGTGTTTCATGATTTTGTGGGAATTCCCTTGTAAGTTGGGTTAGCACTTTACAGTTTGTAATCAGATTGATTATAGTGAAATTCCATCATGTTTGTGACGGAGCCTGGATGTAGGCTGCACTGCACTTAGCAGCTGAACCAGGATATATCTGAGTGTAATCTTCTTCTCTTCTCTACTCCATTTCTGTTTCTACTGCACAGGAGCAAAAACCAAAAATATCTCGTGCCAAGTGACGAGACAAAAAGAAAATTTCGTGGCTAGGGACGAGACAAAAGAAAAGGTCTCGTGTAAAGTGATGAGCTAAAACAGAAAAGTCTCCTCTAAGTCCAGCAAGTGTTAACAAGCAAAAAAGGTGGCTAAGATTCAACCCCCCTTCTCTTAGCCATTGAAACCATCAATTGGTATCAGAGCTTGGTCTCTAAGAGATCAAGCTTTGCAGCTTGGAGAAAAGATCCTTATGGCAGAAAACAGTGGCGCAAATGTGGTGTCCTACAATCTGACTGAAGGTCAATCGAGCAACAGACCTCCTCTTTTCCATGGGAAAAATTATACCTATTGGAAGGAGAGGATGAAGATTTTTGTACAAGTAGTGGATTACAGACTTTGGAAGATTATCCTGGAAGGGCCTCAATTTCCAACTACCACAAGTGCTGAAGGAGTAGTCTCCCTCAAACCTGAAGCAAGATGGACCGAAGAAGATAGGAAGAAGGTAGAGTTAAATGCCAAGGCAATAAATCTGCTCAACTGTGCTATCAGTTTTGAGGAGTACCGACGGGTATCACGATGCACAACGGCAAAGGAAATCTGGGACAAGCTACAAATCACTCATGAAGGAACCACCATTGTAAAGAAGACTCGAACAGATATGTTGAACAGAGAATATGAAATGTTTGCAATGAAGGAAGGAGAGTCCATTGATGAACTATTTGAACAGTTCAACGCCATCATTGTTGGCTTAGATGCTCTGGAAATTACACATTCTGAATCTGTGCTAGTGAGAAGAGTGCTGAGATGTCTTACAAAAGAGTGGAAAACAAAAGCCTTAATTATTTTTGAGAGCAGTAGCTTAGATTCCATGACACTTGATGATTTGAGAGGAAATCTTCTTGCTTTTGAAAACACCTATTTGAAAAAAGATTCAAAAAAGAAAGGAATTGCTTTTTCTTCTATGACTAACCCTCTGGATGAAGAATCCAGTGATAACTCCTCTGAACATGAATTTGTGTTGTTTGCCAAAAAATTTAGGAAAATGATGAAGCTTAAAGGCAAAGGCAGCAGCTCAAGGAGAGTGAAGAAAGACCTTAGCAAAGTAACTTGTTACAACTGCAAGGAAATGGGGCATTTCAAATCTGATTGTCCCAAGTTAAAGAAGGAGGAGAAGCCGAAAAGAGGAAAGAAGAAAGGACTGATGGCCTCAAGGGAAGACTTGGAGAATGACTCCGATGATGATGATGAAGAAACCGAGACCAAGTCACAACCATGTCTCATGGCAGACCACATAGATCAGGTAGTCTTTCACAACCCTAACACTGAGGATCTTCATCTTATGATAGACCACCTTTCAAAAAAAATAAGATGTTTTCTTTTGGAAAATCAAGAACTTGAACAACAAATCACCATTCTTAAAGTTGAAAACAGTTTTCTTAAAGAGAAAGTGAGAGAGGCCGAAACTGCTTGTGATCTTGTTGAAGAAAATAAGCAGTTAAGAGCCCAAATTAAGAGCTGTGAAAGTAACCATTCCGTTCTTGTATATGTAGATTGCTTTAAGCAAAATGAAGAGTTGCTTAAAGAGGTTAAAAGGCTTAAGGAAGACTTAGCCAAGTTCACCCAAAGTTCTGAAAATCTGAATCACATCTTAGCTAGTCGAAAACCTCTTTATGATAAGGCTGGGTTGGGGTTTTATAAATCTGATGAAAAATCTCATTTTGAAAATATTGCTTCATCTTCTAATGATACAAGATTTCAAGATCCCACCTACTTTAACAAAACAGCAACTCCAAGATTTTGTAGACTATGCAACCGAAATGGACACTTTCTCATTCAATGTTTTTTTGGTGAAAGAATGATTGGTGATAAGGTTTATAAAATTGTTTTTTATTACAATGGCTTAGGACATAGAAGATGGTTTAATGTAAAAGGATCCAAAAAGATTTGGATACCTAAGGTCACTTAAACTTGTTTTGTATATGTGCCTAGCATCCAAACGAAAGGAAAATATGTGGTATATGGATAGCGGATGTTCTAGGCATATGACCGGAAAGACAACCTTTTTCATAAAGCTTGATGAATATGATGGAGGACTTGTCACATTCGGTGATGATGCAAAAGGAAAAATTGTGGCTGTTGGGAAAGTGGGTAAAAGTTTCTCTTCTTGTATAAATGATGTCCTTCTTGTACATGGCTTGAAACATAATTTACTTAGTGTTAGTCAATTATGTGATTTGGGTTTTGAAGTTATTTTTAAGAAGTTTGTTTGTTTAGTTGTTTGTGAGAAAATTGGGGATATTCTTTTTGAAGCTAAAAGATGCAACAATGTGTATGGATTAACTCTTGAGGATTTAAAGGAACAAAATGTAACATGCTTTACATCTTTTGAATCTGAAAAATGGCTTTGGCATAGAAAGTTGAGACATGCTAGCATGTATCAAATTTCTAAGTTAGTCAAAAGAAATTTGGTTAGAGGAATTCCAAACATCAAGTTTGATAAGGATCTTACTTGTGATGCTTGCCAATTGGGCAAACAAGTAAAATCATCTTTTAAGCCAAAAGATGAAATCTCAACCAAAAGGCCATTAGAGATGTTACATATTGATCTTTTTGGTCCTACTAGAACTCAAAGTTTAGGAGGTAAACACTATGGTCTTGTGGTGGTAGATGATTACTCTAGATTTGGTTGGGTACTTTTTTTTGCTCATAAGAATGATACTTTTCATGCCTTTTCCACTCTTTGCAAGAAAATTCAAAATGAAAAAGATTTGAAAATTGCCCATTTAAGAAGTGATCACGGAAGAGAATTTGAAAATCAAGACTTTGAAAAATTCTGTGATGACTTAGGGATTTCTCATAATTTTTCATGCCCTAGAACCCCCCAACAAAATGGGGTGGTTGAAAGAAGGAATAGAAGCCTTCAAGAAATGACTAGGGCTATGCTATGTGAGAATGAGATTCCTAAATTTTTATGGGCTGAGGCTGTGAACACAGCATGTTATATTTTGAATAGAACAATCATTAGAAAAGGGTTAAAGAAAACCCCTTATGAGCTATGGAAAGGAACCCCTCCAAATCTTAAGTATTTTCATGTTTTTGGATGCAAATGTTTTGTACTTAATAATAAAGAAAATCTTGGAAAGTTTGATCCAAAATCCTATGAAGGAATGTTTGTTGGATATTCCACCACAAGCAAGGCCTATAGAGTTTATCTCAAGGAGCATAGGACAATAGAGGAATCCATACATGTTACTTTTTGTGATTCTAACTTAATTCCCAGTATTGTGAAGGATAATGATTCAGATTGCGAAGAGGCTGGAACAAATAAAGAAAATTCCAAATCTGTGCAAAATGAAGAATCTGTCAGCCCGGTTTTGTCTCGTCAGATTGGAGGAGACATTTTCATTTTGTCTCCTGAGCATGCACGAGCAACTGAAATAGTGAGACCACCAGAAGTTCATCAAAGTTCTACACCTGTCCGAAAGCCTAGAGAATGGAAGTCTATGAGGGGTTATCCTCATGACTTCATCATTGGTGATCCCTCTCATGGTGTAACAACAAGATCCTCCACCAAAAGGCAAACCGAACCTAGCAACCTCGCTCTCTTGTCACAAATGGAGCCCAACAATGTCAAACAAGCTCTTGAAGATCCATCTTGGGTCAAGGCCATGCAAGAGGAGCTTGCTCAATTTGATAAGAATGAGGTTTAGACACTAGTACCTCATCCGGATGGTAAGAAGGTAACGGGTACAAAGTGGGTTTTCAAAAATAAACTTGATGAAGATGGACAAGTTGTTCGTAACAAGGCTAGATTAGTGGCCCAAGGTTACGATCAAGAAGAGAGTATAGATTTTGATGAGTCTTTTGCTCCGGTAGCTAGAATGGAAGCAATTCGGTTGCTTCTTGCCTATGTTAATGGGAGAGCTTACTTTCTTTCTTGGCCTCCAAATTAAACAAACTCCTAGTGGTACTTTTATTTACCAAGGAAAGTATGCAAAAGAGCTTATCAAAAAGTTTGGCCTAGAAAACTCAAAATCAATGGGTACACCAATGCATCCTAACACAAAACTTGAAAAGGATGATGATGGCCAAGATGTGGATGAAACAAGGTATAGAGGAATGATATGATCACTTATGTACCTTACCTTCTCTAGACCCGATATTGTCCAAAGTGTGGGTGTATACTCAAGGTTTCAATCTCACCCAAAAGAATCCCATCTTACGGCCGTTAAACGCATCATTAGATACATTAAGGGGACTTGTAATTTTGGTTTATGGTATCCTAAATCTGATGATTTTTGTGCAGTAGGGTTTTGTGATGCAGATTTTGCGAGAGATAGAGTGGATAGATGAAGCACATCCGGCATGTGTTGCTTTCTTGGAAGCTCACTCAATATGTGGTCAAGCAAAAAACAAGCCACAGTGGCTTTATCCACAGCTGAAGCAGAATACATTTCCGCATCTGCATGTTGCTCACAATTAATTTGGTTAAAAACACAATTGGAAGATTACAAATTAAAAATCAATAGTATACCCTTATTTTGTGACAATATGAGTGCTATAAACATTTCAAAAAATCCTGTTTTGCACTCAAGAACCAAGCACATTGAGATAAAATATCATTTCATTAGAGAACATGTGCAAAAGGGTACTATTGATATTCAATTTGTAAAATCTGAAGACCAAATTGCTGATATTTTTATAAAACCCCTCTGTGAAGACAGATTCTGCACCTTGAGAAAAAGTTTGGGAATGTTTGATTTAAGTGTCATTGAAAATTTGTGAATTTTTTAACTCTGCTCAGTTTTGTCTCGTAGGTTTGGACGAGATAAAAATACAGGCTTGATGGAGGAGCTATGATCAAGGGGGAGGCAACGCAGATTTAAATTTTATGGGCCCCACCTAATAATTCCTGACCCTACTTTGCCGTTATGGTAGTTATCTCTCTATGCAAATAAGAATCTTCTTCCTGTGTCATCATATCTTTTTGGAAGTGGTTATGGTCAAATCAAATCCCTCTCTCCATCTAATCCCTTGATTTAAGGCAACAACTTTTCAGTTTTTGATTTCAAAAATTAAAATAAAAAAGGGGGGAGAATCATTTGTTGGGTAATAACTACACCATAATGGTCATTAATCGTCCACTAATGGTCATTACCTCCACCACATTCTCTTTCCAATCCACATTTAATGTGTCACTCACCGTACTTCTCCCTCACTCAATTCGGTTACTTCATCAACCTTTCATATTCCTCTCTTCCATCACCATGAAAAAGAAAACTGCGCCAAGAAAAAGCGAAAGAATCCTCCTCTCTCAAAAACCATCAACCCCTCAAACCCACACTCACATCCACATACATTCTACTTCTTCATTTTCTCCCTCACCCCCAACCAAGCACACCGAAGCCATGAGGAAGAAAGTAATAGCACAGAAGAGTTCTGGAAGAAGAAGAAGCGGGAAAAATAAGGAGCCCCGCATTGAGGAAGAGGAAGAATCTCATACCTCGCCCATTCATTCACCACCACCCTCATCACCGAAGAGAACTACCCCCGGAAAAAGCTCACAGAAGACCAAGGGGTTTGCACTAAATGACACCACCGAACCTCCAAATTTGGAATCCTTGGAATTCAGAAACAAGTATGGCAAGACTCACTCCCACTTTGATCCCAGCAGATTCAACTCTTGTACCTCTTTTGAGTTTCACAATGAGGTTATGGAAAAACGTTATTTGTGTGCAACATACCTTGTCAGTCTCGACACTCTCACTAACAAAGGCATCAACATCTCCTCTCTGTTTGAACTCCTCAACTGGAAGCCACTTCTTCTCATTCAGAAACCAGTCTATCCTGGCCTAGTCCGAGAGTTTTACACCAATATGCGACTCATTGACGGCACTCTTCATTCCTATGTCAAAAGGGTTCAAATAGCCCTTGATTCTGAGACCATTGGAGCGGCCCTGGGCTTCAAGGATGAAGGACCGCGAGCGTACATGGTAGACAAATGGGATACACAAGCCGGCGTTTCATACAAAACGTTTCTTCAGCACATTTGCAAGAATCTTTCTGGCTTGCATGGAACGATTCCAACTCACAAAGCTTTAGGACCAGTCAACTCTCTGATTCATTGAATCATCACCCATATTCTGACTCCCCAAAGTGGCTCACACAACCGAGTAACATTTTCTGACTGTCTCATATTATTTGCTTTGGTTACCTCTACTCTGATATCCTTTGGCTATATTATGATTAGGCATATGTGGGATTCTGTTAGAAGCACCAAAAAGGCTAACCTACCTTATGGTATGTTTTTAACTAGAATTTTTGAATACTTTAAAGTTGATCTGTTAAATGAGGCAGTAGAGAACAAAGTATCCTCAATCAGAGGAGGAGGAGCGACTAAGGGAACCAAAGGGGGCAAATTTGTTGCATCGGATAGTGACAATGAGACCAGGCCAGAGTCTTCCAAAACAGTCAAATCCATCAAAGAGATTTTGGGTGAATTCTCAAACATGGCAGAAATGATGATTCAATCTCACAAAGAGGCTCGCAAGCAAGCTTATGAGAGCGAGAAAGCTTGGAAAAATTGCAAAGAAAGGGTCGGCCTAATGCTAGAAAGTCTTAAGGAGGATCTGGGCGATAATAGTGAAGAAGGCGCTGAGGACTCTGCTTTTCATCTATCAGATGATTGATGACTGTTGTTTTATGTTATTTGATATTGGCATGATTAGGCTCAATCTTTCTTTTGTAGTAGCATGACTAGATACTCACTGCTCCTTGACACTTTGACATATTTGGCATTTTATGAATATTTTGTTGTATTGCCAATGTTTTCTTGCTGTAGGTACATAATGCTCCTTGATGCCAAAAGGGGGAGGAAATTGAAATGATCCAAAATTGAAACTGGAAAACAGGGGATGAAATTCTCTTTGAGAATTCATGATCACCCTTGTTGATGATGGATAATGCATTGTGAAAATGCATTAGGATTATGTTTGATGATGTTTTGTTAATATAGCATTCGGTTCTACTTTAATTACTGCCATTACTTGATGATTATCTTGGTGAAATATGTGAACTACCTTGATAGAATGATTGATGATTGGATTTATTTTTGGCAGTTTCTTTAGTTTGAAATGATGAAAGTTGCTGTGTTTGGAAAGAATATATCATGTTGATGAAAAATATTTTTTCTACCATAACCATGATTGCTCTGATTTAGTGAAAAATATTTGAACAGCAAAATCTTTTTCCAATGTTGTTTGAGCAAAAAATCAAACTTGTGATAGCAAAAACGTTTTGTATATCATTCAAATCTGCTCATAAATCAAGCATTCAACATTTCAAAATTAATATGTTGAATAACATTGTTTCTTGAAGCTTGATTAAATTGTTACATGTTAGTGCTTCCCTTGGTAAGAATAGCATATATCAAGGGGGAGCCATGTGACACTTTGAAAGGGGAGAAATCTAAATTCAAAGGGAGTATTCTTTACTCAATCTTTAAATTTCTTTCCATTTCAATTTTAATAATGTTTGTCATCAAGGGGGAGATTGATGAGTTTGGAAAACTCTAAACTAATATTTGTGATGACTAAACATTATTAAAAATAATTAATTACAAAATTATTAATCTGATTTTCATTTAACATATATTGATTAAATAATTTTGTTGCAGGTGTTATTGGGCCGAAAATGAAAATCTGGTGCAAGCCCAATATGTTTATAATTGCTCAGCTTTGATATTAATTTATTATGATCATTGTGGCTGAAACAATGTTGTGTTTTAATTGGGCCCGAATGAGTTTTATTGCTCTAAGCCCAAGTGTGTCACATGCTTTTCCATTTGAGCATTGCTTGATCCAAATTTCATCAGGAGAGCAAATGTTATTATTGGGCTATAGATTAAATGTTGTTGCTACCAAGCCCAATTTTAATTTTGATGAATTCCTCTCATGCTTGTTTGGTCCGAAACCAAAATGAGAAAGAAAGTAAAGTTACTTCATGTTTCCAACGGATTCCATTTATCATTATGGGATGGATCTCAAAATCTAATATGCTAGCATTGGAAAGATAAATGTGAGAGAGAGAAATTGATTTGATGGGTTCAGTAGCTTTACACGCTACCTTATGCAAGGAAGTTGAACTTTAATTTTACTTTATCATTACCCATTAGTTAGTGTTTAAATTTCTCTCTCCTCCCTCTCATCTTTGCTTCCTGTTTCGGTCTTTACACAACAAACCATGGAAGTTCTTGCAACATATCAAGATGAAGCTATGAGCAAGCTAAAGACCATCGAACTAATGATGGCAAGAAAACATAACAAAAGAAAAGTATGCTGTGGCTAAGATCTGCATCACTCTTGGTAAGATTCTGTGATGAGATCTTGGCTTCTTCATACCAAAAATGGTTGATGAAGATTCGGCCAGCAAGGAAGATTTTTGGAAGATGGCTTGTCTTTGATTCTGCTCAACCACCACAGGAAGTAGCTAGAGTGGCGAAGTGATGGTAGAGGCAGAAATTGAAGCAGATGAAGTCATCATCATCATGAAGCATCAAGGGCCAGAAATCCATCTTGGAGAGGAAGCCAAGGATGGAGTGCTCAGATTGATGAAGAGTGATGACCAAGGAAGGACTAGAGGTAATTGCATGTTGGTTACTGCATGGTTATCTCTTCTCTCTCTGTGTGGCCGAACCAGTTTCTTGAAGGAAGAAGAAGTTGGCTTGGGTTTTTGGCTTCAAGTGTGGAGGCTTCTCTCTTTTATAAAAAAGGGGAACAGCCACTGGTTGGAGCAAGGAGTTAGAAGTAAGCAGTGAGAGTGCAAGGCAAAGGATTCTCAGAGCTACCTAAGTTTACAGATTTTCTTCTCCTTCAATGTATTCTGTTTAGTATTTTTCTGTTTAATTTTGTCATGTCTTGAGTCTCATGGAAAAAGGCAAATAGTGAGGTTTGTATGAAAAAAGCCATAGAGCGAAAAAACGCAGAAAGTGCAAAATTAAAAGAAAAAGCCATAGATGTCTTAGAGTTCCTTTGTTCATCTATGTTGTGTTTCATGATTCTGTGGGAATCCCCTTGTAAGTTGGGTTAGCACTTTACAGTTTGTAATCAGATTGATTATAGTGAAATTTCATCATGTTTGTGATGGAGACTGGATGTAGGCTGTACTGCACTTAGCAACTGAACCAGGATATATCTGAGTGTAATCTTCTTCTCTTCTCTACTCCATTTCTGTTTCTACTGCACAGGAGCAAAAACCAAAAATATCTCGTGCCAAGTAACGAGACAAAAAGAAAAATCTCGTGGCTAGGGACGAGACAAAAGAAAAGGTCTCGTGTAAAGTGATGAGCTAAAACAGAAAAGTCTCCCCTAAGTCCAGCAAGTGTTAACAAGCAAAAAAGGGGGCTAAGATTCAACCCCCTTCTCTTAGCCACTGAAACCATCATATTATTTTATGGAAAAATAAGAGGAGTCAATAGAGATATTGTACAATGCATATAATGAGATTAAATTGAAAGTTAAAATATACTATGGGCAATTAATTAATTTTAAATTATTTTTAATTTGAATTTGAAACAAATTAGGATTATCGTAATCAAAACAAGAACCCCTTATCTCAATACGTCGTTACCTCCATTCTCTCCATTTTTCCGAGAATCTTGCCGGTGCAGCGCGTCCACAATCACCGCCTGCCGTCCGAATCTATTCTCCCTATTTAGTACCCAATTCCTCTCCCTCGCACCCTAATCTCTCTCTGTCAAACCCTCAACGTCGTGTCGCCTTACTCATAACAACCCGACTGCCACAGCCACCGCCATTGACACAGGAGGGGACGCGAAGGGCAGCAACATGTCGTCATGCTGCTGCACCATCGCTTCTCCTCTACCCAACCCTTATCTCTCTTCTTCATTTTCTCAACCCAGATCACCCCAACCATCACCCCCCAGCCAACCAACCCCGTCAAACCATCCGCAACCACCGACGACGACCACTGTCGCCCACCCTCTCTCTCTTCTCTTTCTTTCCTCTTTCCCCATTTCTTCCTACCGTGTTCGCTATCCCACACCCCTGTTCGCGCCTGCCAGCTCCGGCGAGCAACACCCCGGTGCAATCCAGCAGCGGCTAAGTTCTGTGCCGCTGCGACACCATCACTACCCCCGTTCTTCTTTCTCTCCTTCATCAACGCAGATTCCATCCCTTTCCTTGTTCCTGGTTCTTTCTATTTTATTTATTTCATTGCTTTTAATTCTGGTTTCTGCATATAGATTAGGCTTAGGAATAGTTAATATCTGTTGCTAGATTGAATGTGTTTGCTAGCTGAATTTTATGAGTTGATTGCTGCTTCCATTGAACTGAATGCTCTGTTTACACATGATGCACACCATATGCTCGATGAAATGTCTAAATGAAATCTTTTTGTTTAATTCTTATGTATGGCCAGCATTTGACTTAAAATCTATTCTCATGAGGCATTATAATTTACAATTGTACAGTTTTATGTGATTTCTAATGATGTTTGAGCTTGAATTTTGTTATGTACTTGTTTGTGATTTTTTATCAAAACACCAATTTGGTTAAAAATTCAGATGTTATCAATTGTTTGGTATATTTTTAAGAAGTGCATACTTGTTTTATTGAGTGATTTGAATGAAATGGTTTATTCATGTTGGTTTTGAACATAAATGATCACATGCATCATCACTCTCACTTATGTGTGTATATCTTCTTTTTGTGATTTTACAATGTGTTTTCAATAATAAGTGATGTTTCTATTTTAGGTTATTGATCATAGTACCATATATCACTTAATTCCTTTGGTTGATTTTTTTTATTTGTGTTCGATTGTAGGTTGTGGAAGTGACTGAGCTAAAAACTGATGATACGCAACGTGATCATATTGTTGAGTTGGATTTAGTTTATCATTCACTGAATTCAAGTATGCTTGGAGTTGTTGCAATTAGATATAAATGATTAAGTTATAATAGACATGCTATAACATTACTAAGTCCTACTTAATTATGTCATATTCCATAATGTAAATTTATCACAAAGTGTAAATTTTTTCAATTATAAAACATATGCCGTTAGTATCATGAATATGTGATTAAGGAGAAATTTAACCCAAAAGTGTTATACATTGTGGTCAATGACGAATAATATAGATGTTCATTTCACTATGTTAGCAGATGATTATTTCTATTCATACGTAGACAGGGACGGACCCAAGCATACAAATGAGGGGGCACTTGCCCCCATGATTTTTTAATTTTTGTTTTAAAAGATATAGTTATATATAATATGCCCCCACTTCAAATTTTAAATGACCCCACTACAAATAAAATAAATTCAATTAGTTAAAGTTTTAAATTTATTTTTTATTTTTTTTATCATTTTGACTATTATTTAACCTAATCAAATTTCATTATTGTACCATCAATTCTTTATTCTCTTAAACCCTCTTCTTATTTTTATATTTTCAACCTTCTTTTTCTATTACTTGTCTAATGGTCATCTTCTCTTCATCAAAAAGTAAATTTTAAATTCTCCAATTTTTTTTTATATAGCTCTCCATGACTCTATGTATCTTTCAATTTCATTATTTTTCTTTTTGATATTTTCAATTGCAATTTTTAATTCAAACAATTATAGTTTAAGTATCAATCTAATATTTTATTTTTTTCGTGAATTTTAGAAATAAAAAATATTTTTTATAAATTATATATAATGAATAGTATTTTAAGAATAAAAATATTTATTAACTTTTTTAATTTTTATATCTTTATATAATTAATAATGTTCAATAAAATTTATTTTAATGTATATATTTTTGCCCCCACTCCTAAAATTTTCTGGGTCTGTCACTGTACGTAGATGGTTATTTAAGTAATCACATGTTAAATATATTGTCTTTCAATTTAATATGAATTCGAATGGTTATTTTCATAGACAAAATAGATGGTTATTTTTGCCGCTTGGTAAGTATATCATGATTAAAAGATATTCTACCAATACATTCAGATAAGTTCAGAAAATGAATGAACAATCACATGTTAATCTTCATCAAGTCTCATGAACAAAATCTCAATACTCCAACTAGGGAATTAGCTCAACAAGCATTTTGTATTGGAAAAAAATTCCTGTTTTTAGATATAATAAACTGGATAGTCAATTTCATATGGAATTGGATGGTTACTTTTATAGACAAAATAGATGGTTATTTTTTATGTCTGGTAACGATGGCTAAAAGATAATAAGAGAGATGCGGTGTCAGTCAGCGACGCTGCGGTGGGATGGTTATCGGAGCTCGAGAGGAAGAGGGTGAGAGGTGTGTCGTTGTTCACAAAAAAGGAATTGGATAAAATTTGAAATAAGGATTGGATAGAATTAAAGTGAAACTGAAGGATTTTGTCATACTGAAATAAAAAGTGAGTACATTTTCAATTTTAATTTAAATTGGGTCAAATAAGCAGTCTATTGTATACATTATATAGATATTCTATTGATTTTTAATGGAATTCTTTATTTATATATACAAAAAGCCAAAAATGAGTGTGACAACCGACTGTTCTTTAAAATAATCCTATGATATAAAGAAAAAATAATTGGGTTAACAACTGACTTAAAGATTCTTCACTTGCTTTGTTTAATGTGATCATTTTTAAAAGTGTTATTTGTACACTAAAATCACTCATTAAAATTAATTATGAATATATTTGTGTATAAATATATGTGTAATTTAATTTATTTTTAATATATATTTATATTTTAATATGCATATATTTTATAGTTTTATCTTAAAAAAATTATTATATTTAAATTTTATAAAAATAAGATATATAAATTTTATTTTAATTAGATTGATTATTTTTATTTAAACAAATAAATTTTTAAAATGCCAATAAGTTATAGCTCAAATGGCATAAACTCCCCATACTCAATTAAAAAGTCGTGGATTCGAGTCACGTATCTTTCCAAAATTTTAGCCAATGAGTAATAGCTCAAATGGCATAGTTTCCCCATACTCAATTAAGAAGTTGCGGGTTCGAGTCTCCTATTTTTGATAAAAAAAAAATAAATTTTTAAAATATGATAAAAAATTACATATCTTATTTTTATAAAATTTAAAAATTTTAATATAATAAAAATTTTTATGATGCAAATTTTTTTAAGAATATGTTTGAATATATACTCAAATCTTTATTATTATCTTTGGTTCATGCCAATCGAATTCTCTTGTACTGTATGGTATTATAGCTCTCGGTTTTTGTCTTTGTCTAGATTTATACAGTGATTCTATTGATATTATTTATTTGGGAAGTTTTTTGGTGGCTAAGAATATAGTGGCCAAGAATAATTAAGTTTTGACTGACCTGTAAAAAAAAAGGACAAATAACAATAATAATTATGAATGATTTTATTAGATGAGTAAGTGCTGTATGTACTGCAGGGTACATCCATAATTACATTTTCAAAATTTTTTTTATATATATGGACTTTATATGTAATTGAACAAAAACAAACATCAAACAATTGCTATTTTTTTTAAATTAATCTAATATAAGGTGTCATTTAATTCTTCTTAACAAAATGTTTTCTTAAATTATTAAAATTATTTTAGACAAAATATATTTCAAAAATAAAAATTTCATTAAAGTGATGAGAGTAGTTTTAATGATTACATACATAATTACTATTTTCTATTAATTAGAAAATATTAGCTAAGCATTTGTATTATATATTTTAAATTACGAAATAGATAAATATGAAATATGCGTAAACAATTTTTTATTAAATATACCACATGTTGTTATGAAATTGTTCTACAATTATTCACGTTATTTTATTAAACGATGCTACTATTTTTATTAGAGAAATGCTAAAGGATCATTAAAATTTATTCTTTTAGCTATCATTTAATCATAGACTCAATTCTTTTAGTCTAATTTTTTTAATCTAGTAATCCAACAACATATTTTATCTCATATTTTTAAACATTGATGACTAAATAATCACCAAAAGTAGAATTAAAATTTTAAACAAAATAAAAGAAATTAAACCTTTTTATTTTTTCGACAAAATAAAATTGTTGAAGTAGATGAAGCAATAAAATTTATTAATTTAATGAATAATTTATTTTTTTTCTTTTTTGGACTTTGTTCAAAGTGCACAAAAACAAACCTAACTCAAAGAATGGTTAAGTTTTGACTGGTAATCTATGAATAATATGAAAGTATAAATTTACAAAGTGTCTAAATTTTATAAGAAAATATTATTATTTTGAATATAAATAACTATTAAACAGTATTGTTGATATTACTATAGTTATTATTATTTTTGTTCTTGGTATTATTGATATTATTGTTGTTATTATTAAAAGAGAAATTTTTGGAGATTATTAATCTTTAGTTCTTTTGGCCATCTTTTGGTCAATATAAATACTAAATTATCTTTAATAGATAAATTTTATTAATTTATGTGTTTAAACTCTGAAAAATTTAAATGCAAATGGTAATGATTTATGTGTGCAAAACTTTGATAAACATAGGTGTAAATTATATATTTATTGTGTATAAAATTTCTGTAAATATGAATACAAATTATTATCAATTAAGTGCTAGAGGGTTATTTAAAAGTTAAATAATATTTTTCTATTGTTACGTCTTAATATTTTCATAATCCTACTATATATAAATCTGGTTAGACTTATAAAATTTCTTTATTATAATTATTTGTTACGTGTTATTTTGGACGGTTATACATAGGTTACTTTTCTCAAAAACAAAATTTACGGTTCAAAGTTATATGTTTGTAGAAACACTTTTTTAGTTCAAAATTAAATACAAAATTTGAATTTCAGTTTTTAAATTTTTATTAATTTTTAAGTTTTTTTCATCTTTTATTGTAACATGCAAGAGCAATAGTG
>NC_029794.2:27628016-27630074 GCF_000816755.2 Arachis ipaensis | reverse complement strand
GTACCTTATATGTTCTTATTTTGAAAAAAATATTCAATTTTCTTCTAATTTTACATTCTTAAAACAAAAAATTTTATCTTATTTTTTTTATCTCAATATATTTAATTCTAACTATCCTCTTATTTTAATATTTGTATCTTATATTTTATAAAAGTACTATGCCTTTCAAGTAATTAATAACTTATGAATTTATGATTTATGGAAATCAGATTTAGTGGATTGACAAAGTGAAAAAGTAAATTTTATTAAAAAAATTATTATGAATATTTATAATAAGAACAATGCTACATGACCAACAAATATTATTATTTTTAGTCGGCACTTAACTGATAATAATTTGTACTCATATTTTCAGAAATTTTATATACAATAAACATATAGTTTGCACCTATATTTACCAAAGTTTTGCACACATGAATCGTTTTCACTTGCATCCAAAATTTTCAGAGTTTAAACACATAAATTAATGAAATTTATCTATTAAAGATAATTTAGTATTTATATCGACTAAAAAATAGCCAAAAGAACTAAAGATTAATAATCTCCAAAAATGTCTCTTTTAATAATAACAATAATAATATCAATAATACCAAGAACAAAAATTATAATGCCAATGAGTAATAGCTCAAATGGCATAGTCTCCCCATACTCGATTAAAAGATTGCAGGTTCGAGTCTCCTATCTTTGGTTAAAAAAAAAAGAACGAAAATAATAATAACTATGGTAATATCAATAATATTGTTTAATAGTTATTTTTATTCAAAATAATAATATTTTCTTATAAAATTTAGACAAAATTAATAGTAAATAGTAATTATGTACGTAACCATTAAAATTACTCTCATCAGTTTAATGGAATTTTTATTTTCAAAATACATTTTGTCTAATTAAATAATAATTTTTTTGAAAAAAAACTTTAATAATTATTTGAGAAAATATTTTGTTAAGAAGAATTAGATAACACCTTATATTAGATTAATTAAAAAAAAAAAGAATAGCAATTGTTTGATGTTTGTTTTTATCTAATTACATATAAAGCCTATATACATGGAGGACTTTTTAAAAAATATAATTACAAATGTATCTTGCAGTACATATAACATTCACCTACCTAATAGAATTATTCATAATTATTATTGTTGCCATTTATCCTTTTTACACAAGCCAATCAAAGCCACTATATTCTTAGCCACCAAAAAACTTTTCTATTTATTTATAAATAAATGTCACTACTCACTCATGACTGACTTTGATTACGTTTCTCTAATTTTTTTTATTTGAAATAAAAAAGCGTATGTATGTATCCTTTGCCTTTATATATATAGTTCACCTTAGCCAAAAGAAAATGATTAAAGAAGCAGCTTATTTTGTGTGCAATAATGTATCCTGTCTTTGAGATTTTGAAGACAAAAAAAAAAATTATTTATAATTTGTTTGGTTTAAGAATAAACAGAATTATATATATATATGTACGCGCATGCGTATGTGTAATATAAAGAGGAAAATAGTATACTCAGTTTTCTTTATTTTCTTTTATTTTAAAACTCTAAATTGGTCCACAACTTTTTAGAATATTAGACAAATTATCCCTAATAAAATAATGAATAAGTTAGTCTCTCATCATTAATTAACATTATATTTTAGACAATTTAATCTCTCAATCATACAACTATTTAGAAAATTAAAGATTAGTTTATTATTTTAAAAAAATTTAGAGACTAATTTGTCATTTAATTTTGTTGACAGATAATTTGTCAAATATTCTAAACAACTACACTAAAATCAACTATCAAAATCAGCCATTAATATAAAATACATATAAGAATATAAATACAAATTAAAAATAAATTAAATCACACATGTATTTATACACAAATATATTAATACATGGTTGATTTTAGTAACTAATTTTCTTATATAAATAACATTTTTTATTCTAAAATACCGATGACTAATTTGCCAATTATTTTTGTTATGGACTAATTTTTCTGATATCAAAATTGGTATAGATCAATTTGAAAGATCATATTATTTTTTCAATCACTTTCTTAAAATTGA
>NC_029794.2:27606549-27627974 GCF_000816755.2 Arachis ipaensis | reverse complement strand
ATACCGTGTTTTTTAAAAGAAATATTTTTATCTATTTATAAATAATTAGTTAAATTTTTTTTTAAAGAAATGATTTGACTCTTTCTTTCACTTAAATTACTAATTAATTAGTCTTGGAAAAATACTTCCCTGTTTAGAAAGTCATTAATACATGCCGTAAAAATAATTAACCATCACATAACATTGTGAAACAATGGGACAAACACACATTGAAGTGAGTACTTGACTATGTCTCCTCTCTTATCTGAAACTTAGGCGGGTTAGATACACAACTTTGGATTGGGTCAAAAGATGTTGAATTATATAACGTACCTGTTTAATAAAGCGTTAAATACAGTAATTATAAGTTAAGCATATTGTTGACTTATATAGCGTACCTGTTTAATAAAGCGTTATAACAGTAATTATAAGTTAAACAGTTATGTTAGGTAGTAAAAAAAAAAAAAACATTATACAATGACAAAATATCAAATAAATTTTAATCTTCTGATAAAAGCGTGAATAAAACACACTATACAATGGCACCTATCTTCTCTCTCTAACCATTTGGGATTATTAATTTTCTTCTAAGCTCAGATTTAGTTTCTTTAAATCACATCCCAACAATTCCTCCATCCTAATCTCCCTCAATTAAATATATAAATTATCTCCAAACAAGTAGCATCCAAAAATTTTAGAACATTATTAAGCTTGGAAAAAATCCAAAATTTTTCTCATCCTATTCTATCATAAACCCACAAAAAAAGAAAACCGAAAAATTAGAGAAAAGAATTTCTAAAATTTTATAATTGGAGTATTACATAGTATTGTCTTCTATTCATAGAGGTATATTATTTACGAATAACCATACATCTTCCCAAAAACTTAAACTGATTTTGGAGTTCACCAAGAATCGAATTTTTGATCTTTCGGACAGAACTCTAATACCATGTCATGATACCATTCATTCCAAAAACTTCAACTGATAACAAAAGGTAACACTAATAGTTATATATTTAATACTCCTTAATCCTCCATTGTATACATTGTATAAATATTTCGTTAGTTCTTCGTACTTTCCTCATACTTTCCCATTATTTATTAGCGTGTTCTGTTTATATTGGTACAAAAGTATTTTTTTATCAGCAATTATCTAATTCAAAACAAAAGAAGGATTTTTAATTGTTTTTATTTTAGATTCCTTTTCTTCGATTCTCTCTCTCCCGGTAAACAATCTCTAATTTCTTTTTTTTTATCAGTTTAAAAATTCCTCCATTTTTCTCTTCTTTCGAATTCAAATCGTCGATCACTATTCCTCATAGAAAACCCTAACTTGTAACATTATTGTCATGGCTAAGAGTTCATTTAAGATGAAACACCGTACCCTATTAGTTCGTTTAATATTCCTCTCGCATATTCTGCCTTCATTACTAACACAATTTTCCTTATCATGGGTTTTATTCTATTTTAATTTATTTTTTAGTTTAATCAACCCATAGGATTTCATCTCTTGATTTTAATCTTTACTTATTTTTAAAATTGTATTTCCAAGTAAACTGAGATGAAGAATATAAGGGAGAAGGGGTATTTGCTTACCTGGAGTTGCTATGCTGTTGATAGATGCAAAGATAATTATTTTAACGATTTGCATTTTTGTTTTTATGCTAATGAAGTATATGTATGTGGTATGTTGCAAATTTAAATATACACATGGTTTATACAGGTTTTGGAAAAAAATTCAATAGAGATGTATTGCTCGGTAAATTATACATATAAAGCTTTTGTTTCTTTCTTTTTTTTTTTGGTAATAAAGTTATAACTACAAGACTAAAGTTAATTTGATTTACATTTAACAAATAAAACTTAAAACCAAAAAGAACATAAGATAATCACATTTGTTCATTTTTCAATTTTTATGTAATTTTTTTAATTCAAATAAAATTTAATTTGCATAACTTATTTCTATAATTTGCACTTACATTTGATCTTATCCATTCAGCGCAAAGTGATGAAAATTGGTAAACTTTATTTAGAGTTCAGTAAAAATGGATCAACAACTAGATTAATTAGAGATGTTATGTTAGTTAGATTTTTGAATGTTATAAGTGTAAACTTATGGAAGTTATATGGTTTAATTAAGTATATATTTATGTTGCTCATGAACAGGTGTTTTTAAACAAGCATGCAGAATATCTCATATAGGAGCTGAAAAGATACACATAATCGTAACATTTTGAAAAGAGGACGGCCAAAAAAATCTGGTGGACTAAAAAAAAATATGTTAAACGATTAGGGATGAATTAACAAAATGTCGATTTTTAGTGCCTGTTGCATAATTATTAAACTAAATAAGCTAAATTAACTCTAGGTTTAGTGCATTAATAGTAAATGTTAATATTAAAATTTTTCTTACTGATTATGATAGTCTATGTAAAAAAACACTAATTTTTAGGTGTTTGCGATGTTGCATGGCTTCAACTATGAAGCATTTAAGTTCAGAAGCATGCGTAGAAAAAATGAGGGAGGTGGAGAACATGGACTTTGGCTGGCTGAGATATCTGTTTGAATGGACTGTCAACCAAGATATGATGGTGGCCTTAGCAGCATCATACAGTCAGAATGTGAAGTCATTGATTGTCATCACAAAAAAAAATTCCAACAACGATTGAATTCATTTTGCGATGTTTTAGTCTACCGAACCATGGTAAGTAAATCCCCCAAGAAGATAGGAATAGAAGCAAAAAAAAATCACAATAATCTCATTGAATATATCTTTTATATGGAATTAACCAATAAAGAATTGTGCGATGACTCATTTTTCTGTTTGGCAGGACAAATTTCAAGAAATAAAAAATACTAGAAGAGCACCAGATTTTTGAGAGCTTAATGGGAAAGACACAAGCCCAATTGAAAAAGGATGTTACCATATGTTCTAGGGGGTAAGCACGGGTCGATTTGGTTCGGATTTGTGTTCTTTTGTACATGTATCCGAACCAAACCAAACCGATTAAGAACGGATTGGTTCGGTTTGGGTAATTGGGTACCGATGACTTTGAAATTAAAAAAAAAATCAAATTTTTATCTTAAAAATTCAACAAGTACAATAAACATATAACATCAATAGAAATAATCCAAACATGTTAAACACCAAATACATTAAAAACTAAACTTATTAAAATCCAAACATATTAATAGTAAATAATCTTTGTCTAATGGAAAAGTCATATATTTTTTTTATTTTTTTATTTAATTAATATATGATCGGGTTCGCGGGTTGGTTCGGGTTCCGCACCCCCAGAACCGATATCCGAACTAATCACTAACAAAGACCATCAGTTTGGTTCGGGTTGAACCCAATTATCCGTTAGTTCCAAAACCAATTTAATTAGTTCGGTTCGGGTTCGGATGGGTAATTGGGTACCCGCTACCCGTGCTCACCCCTAATATGTTCCATGGAAACCGATGAAGATAGAATTTTTTTTTGGAGACACTTCATCATGCTGGTATCAAAGTGCTTTTTCTTTTCCTCACCAAAGGCTATTGTTTCAAACCTACATATACATGCTATGACCGTGATTGATGTATCAAACCCAAGGCAAATCTATCAGGTCAGGTATATTCACGATGAGCTCAATGCGAGGGTTGAGAGGTTTCAGGATGCAGGAAAAAAGATAGTGGATGGTTATATATTCGCGTTGCTAGTGAGCAATAGATCCCTAATTTTTGAATTGTTTTATGTTAGTTTATAATATACTTTGATGATACTAACTATTATAACTTTCAGATAATATATTTTCATGTTAATATGAAATGAAATTTAGAAAGATACCATGAGAGATAACCGTGGATCAGAGAATAGACACTTGTAGATCTGAAGACCATGAATGAAGAGAAAAGTACGTGGCATTTGATGAGGGAGGCATAGGATAATTATACAATTTTTTAATAGTGATAATTGTGAAGGATATATTCGTATGATCATCTCTTCTATGCTTCAACAAAAATAAAGCATATATTTTGTCCACTACGGGGTCTTCTAAAATTCCTTAGGATGAAGTCTGTTCCATTAGAAAAGTGTAGTCACATACCAAAAAGAGGATATGCTAGGAGGAATACAAGGTGTAAGAAGAAGATATGTAAGAAAATGTCCATGAGGGATGAGACTATGACCGACACATCGACTGGACATGCATCAGTTGATAATTTTGATGAAGATATTTTAAAGTAGGGGCAAGTTAATTGTTTTCTAGCATTAATACGAGTTTGAATAGCTAATATTCTTCTTTTTGATTTGCCTTTAATGGTTTGATTATGAGTTGATACAATTTATATGTAGAATAAGTATTTGTTATATATATTTAACACAGGATGTTATCCGTGTAGCCTTATGCATGTTAAATGTTTGAAAAGGCAAATAAATTTCTAAGATTAGTATCAACTCATAATCAAACCATTAAAGACAAATCAAAAGAAAGAATATTAGCCATTCGAACGAGTATTAATGCTAGAAAATCATTTACTTGCCTGTTATTTGAGAGACCTTCATTAAAATTATCAGATGATGCATGTCCAGCTAGTGTGTCAGTCATAGTATCATCCCCATAGGCATTTTCTTACATTTCTTCTTACACTTTGTATTCTTCCCAACACATCTTCTCTTTGATAGGCAACTGCGATTTCTCGATGGAGCAAACTTCATCCCAATGAATTTTATAAGACCCTGTAGTGGATAAAATATAAGTTTCATTTTCGTTGGAACATAAAAAAAGTGATCATAAAAACATATCTTTTATAATTATTACTATTAAAAAAATTATATATTTATCATATGCCTCGTTGAATGCCATGTACTTTCCTCTTTATCCATCGTCTTCAGATCTCCAAGAGTCTAGTTTCTGATCCACAGTTCTCTTTAATTGTATTTTTCTAATTCTCCTTTCTTATTAGTATGGAGATATATTATTTGAAAGTTATAGCAGTTAGTATCATCAAAGTATATTATAAACTAACAGAAAATAATTCAAAGATTAGAGATCTATGACTCACCAGCAATTCGAACATACAATCATCTATTGTCTTTTTTTCCTACATTTTGAAACTTCTCAACCCTCGCAATGAGCTCATCGTAAATGTACCTGGTCTAATAAATCTGCCTTGAGTTCAATACATCAATCATAACCTGTATATGTATGTCTAAAATGGTAGCCTTTGGAGAGAAAAACAAAACACTTCAATACCAGCATGATGAAGTATCTCAGAAAAATAATTCTATCGTTATCGGTCTCCATAGAGCATATGGTGACATCCTTTTTCAATTGGGCCTATGTCTTTCCTGTTAAGCTCTCAAAAATTTGGTGCTCTTCTAGTATTTTTGGTTTCTTGAAACTCACCCCTGCCAAACAGAAAAATAAGTCATTGTGTAAATCTTTATTGGTTAATTTGCTTTTTTTCTTCTTCTGTTCGTATTTTTGGGGGTTTACTTATTGTGATAAAACACCGTGCAATGAATTCAATCCTTATCGGGATTTTGTCTGGTGCCAACAATCAATGACTTCTCATGCTAACTGTATGATGATGTTAAGGTCACCATCATATCTTGGTTGACAGCCTATTTAAGCACATATCTCAGCGAGTCAAAGTTCATGTTTTCCACCTCCCTTATTTTTTCTCCGCCTAGTTTTGAACTTAAATATTCATAGTTGAAGCCACGCAACATGGCAAGTATTTAGAGACCAGTATTTTCTACACAGACAATCATAATCAACACAAAATGACAACTGTGAAAAAATTCAATATTAACATTTACTATTAATGTACAAAATTTTGAGTTAATTTAGCTTATTAATTATGTAACAGATACTAAAAATTGACATTTTATTAATTCACCCCTAACTATTTAACGTACTTTTTTTGGTCCACCAGATTATTTTGGCCATTCTTTTTTCGGAGTGTTATGTTTATGTGTATCTTTTCGGCTCCTGTACGAGCCATTCTGCATGCTTGTTTAGGTTCTGTTCATGTGCAACATAAATATATACTTAACTAAATTATATAACTTTTCACATATAACATCCAAAAACCTAACTAGCATAACTAACAAAACATCTCTAATTAATCTGGTTGTTGATTTATTTTTATCGAATTCTAAATAAAGTTTACCAATTTCCATCACTTTGCATTGAATAGATAAGATCAAATGCAAAGCGCAAACTATAGAAGTTATGTAAATTAAATTTTATTTGAATTAAAAAAACTACATAAAAAATGAAAAATAAACAAATATGATTATGTTATGTTCCTTTTGGTTTTTCATTGTATTTGTTAAATGTAAATCAAATTAACCTAAAGCCATGTAAGTATAAACTATCTGTTTAGAAAAAAAAGGAAACAAAAGCTTTATTTGTATAATTTACTGAAGCAATACATTCTATTGAAACTTTTTTCAAAACCTGTACAAACCATGTGTATATTTAATCGAAACAAATGACTACTCCCAGATTCATTAATTTATTTTTACTTATTCTTTATTACTTATGCTTCATTAGCATAAAAACAGAAATACAAATCCTTGAAATAATCATCTTTAATAGCGACTCCATGTAGCAAATACCACTTCTCCCTTATATTCTTCATCTCAGTTTGCTTGGAAGTACAATTTTAAAAATAATTAAAAATTAAAATCAGGAGATGAAATTCTATGGGTTGAATAAACCAAAAAGATGAACTAAGAAATTAAAATAGAATGAAACGCATGATAAGAAAAATTATTTAAGCAATAAAGGCAGAATATGCGAGAGAGATATGAAGCGAACCAATCGGGTGTTCCATCTTAAATGAACTCTTAGCCATGGCAATAATTCTGCAGTGCAAAATAGGGGGTTAGGGTTTTCTATGAGAAAAAGTAACCGATGATTTGGATTCGAAAGATGGAGAAATGGAGGAATTTGAAAATGAGAAAGAGGAAACTAGAAATTGTTTATCGGGGGAGAGAATCGAAGAAAAAGGATCTAAAATAGAAGCAATCAAAAATCCTTTTTTGTTTCGAATTAGAGAATTTCTGCTAAAGAAACACTTTAGTACCAATATGGATAGAACAAACAAATAGACAAATAAATAACATACCTCTATGAGTAGAAGACAATGTTATGTGATGTTCGGATTATAAATTTTTGAGAATTTTTTTCTCTGATTTTTTGGTTCTCCGTTTTTGTGGATTTATAATTAGATTGTTTACTGCACTCATATTATCACACATCAAGAAAATATTATTGACTTGCAATTTGTAATCTGCAAGTTGGGTTTTAAGCCACAATAACTCAGAACAATAAGAGGATGCGGCTATGTATTCGGCCTCGACTATAGGCAATGCCACAGTGGCTTGTTTCTTGCTGGATCACACATTGAGTGATTGTCCAAGAAAGCATCAGATTCCAAAAGTGCTTCTTCGATCAACTCGGTCACCGGCAAAATTTGCATTGCAATAACCCATTATACAAAACTCATTAGATTTAGGATACCAAAGACTAAAATCAGAAGTGTCATTTATATATCTAATAATTTTATTGACAGTAGAAAGATGAGATTCATTTGGGTGTGATTAGAATTTATATTAAACCCAACACTTTGAACTGTATCCGGTCTAGAGGAAGTGAGGTACATGAGAGATCCGATCATTCCTCTATACCTTATTTCATCCACATCTTTGTCATTTTTATCCTTTTCAAGTTAAGAGTTTGGATGCAATAGTGTGCTCATTGGTTTGAAATTTTCTAAACCAAATTTCTTAGCCAACTCTTTGGCATATTTACCTTGGTGCACAAAAAAATCACTAGGAGTTTGTTTGATCTGGAGTCCGAGAAAAAATGTGAGTTCTCCCATCATACTCATATCAAACTCACTGGTCATTAATGTTCTAAAATCGAAACACAAGGTTTCACCAGCCGATCCAAACATAATATCATCCGCATAAACTTGAAATAGAATGAAATAATCATTAGATTCTATAATAAAAAGAGTTGTATCCGTGGTTCCTCATTGAAAACTATTTTTCAATAGAAAAGAGCTAAGTCTCTCATACCAAACTCTAGGAGCTTGTCTCAAATCATCATGAGCTTTTTAAAGTTTAAAAACATGGTCTAGAAAGCTTTTTGTTTCAAAACTGGGAGGTTGCACCAAGTATACCTCTCTATCAATAATACCATTTAAAAAGGCACATTTGACATCTATTTAAAAAAGTTTGAACCCTTTGTGTGTGGCATAAACAAGTAACAATCTTATTGCTTCCATTCTTGCAATGCTACCATCTTCACCCAACTTGTTTCGAAAGATTCACTTGGTTCCCATCACCTTTTTCCCATTGGAACTTGGCACCAATTGCCAAACTTCATTTTTCTCAAATTGAATGAGCTCCTCTTCCATAGCTTTAACCTATGATGGATCTTCAAGGGCTTCCTTTACATCTTGAGGTTCAATTTGAGATATGAAGGCAAGATCATTTTATTCCATCCTCCTTCTATTTGAAGATCTTATGGTGACTCCTTATGATGGATCTCCAATTATAAATTCTTGCAGATAATTCTTGAAGAACTTCCATTCTCTGGGTTTTGGTGATGCAAGAGCAAACCCAATCTGGTTTGGTTCAAGATTGTTAAGATTTATAAAAGTTTTTGTTGTGGTGGGAGATAAAACGGATTCCTCTCTTGCATTTTAGTTTGCAAAATTAGAGTTAGGAACTTCTTGCAAGGATTCTGATTTGTCTTGATCTAGGACTCCACTTAGGTTCTATTCACCTTGATTTCCTGTATCATTTTCTTCTACAACACTTGAAATTGAGTTAGATTAATAGAAAGTAACATGTATGATTTCTTCAATGGTCCTATATTACTTAAGGTATACTCTATAAGTTTTGCTAGTGGTTGAGTATCCTATAAAAGTGCATTAATATGACTTTGGATTAAATTTTTTAAGATTATCTTTTGTATTTAAACCAAAACATTTACATCTAAAGACATGAAAGTATTTAAGATTAGGAGGAGTTTCTTTCCATAGCTAATAGGGGATTTTCTTTAAAAACTTTCGAATCATGGTTCGATTCAAAATATAATAAGCTGTATTCACAGCTTCAGCCCAAAGAAATTTGGGTACATCACTTTCACAAAGCATGGCTCAAGCCATTTTTTGAAGGCTTCTATTTCTCTTTTCAACAACCCCATATTATTGAAGTGTCCTAAGATAAGAGAAATTGTGTGATATACCAAATTCATCACAAAATAATTCAAAGTCTTGGTTTCCAAATTCTTTTCCGTGATCACTTCTTATGGAATTAATTTTCAAATAATTTTCATTTTTAATATTTTTGCATAAAACAGTGAAAGCTAAAAAAGCATCATTGTTATGAGTTAGGAAGAGAACTCAATTGATCTAGTATGGTCATCAACCACAACTAAGCCATAGTGTTTACCTCCTACACTTTGAGTTCTAGTAGGACCAAAAAGATCAATGTGTAAGCAACTCCAATGGTCTCTTAGTAGAAACATCTTCCTAGGGTTTAAAATAACTTTTATTTTGTTTGCCCATATGACATCACAATTGATGTCTTTATCGAACTGAATTTTAGGAAGACCTCTAACCAAGTCCCTTTTGACAAGCTTAGAGATTTGAAACAAGCTTGCATGTCCCAATCTCTTGTGCCATAGCCACTTTTCAAAATTCATGGATGTAAAGCATGCTATATTTTATTCTTTAAGTTCCTCCAAAGTAAGACCATATACATTACTACATCTTCTTGCAATAAACAAAGTATCACCAGATTTTTCATCAACAACTAAGCATTCCAACTTTTTTAAAGTAACCCAATATCCCAAATCACATAGTTGACTAATGCTTAGAAGGTTGTGCTTTAATCCATCAACCAAGAATACATATCTGTGAATGTAGAAAAATTATTACCAACTTTACCTATTGCTATGATTTTTCCTTATCCATCATCACCAAAAGTCACAAAACCTCCATCGTACTTGTTGAGTTTTGATGAAGAACGTAGACTTTTCGGTCATGTGCCTTGAGCATCCACTATCCAAGTACCATATGTTCTTCTTCTTGGATGCAAGGCAAATCTCTTCTGCTTTATCATGACCAACCATGAAATTGACTTGAGCTTCATGTTTAGAATCTTCTTCGGAGTCATTTTTCAAGTCTTTCCAAGATGCCATCAGAACTTTTTTCTTGTCCTTCCTTGTCTTGTCTTCTTTCTTGAATTTGGGACAGTCATACTTGTAGTGTTTGGCCTCCTTTCAGTGGTGACAAATGATTTTGCTGAGGTCCCTCTTGTGTTCCTTCGAGATTAAATCTTTGCTCCTTCGTTTATTCCTCATGAGCCTCCTTAGCCTCCTAGCAAAAAATATAATTTTGTCATTTGATAAACTATCATTGGAATCATCTTCCAATGACTCAACCATAGATTTCAAGGTCTCTCCTTTTTTTTTTTGTATCACAATTCATGCCGGTGGTTTTATAGTGCAAGTAGTTCTCTTCTTAAATCATCATATGACATCTGTTTCAGGTTACCACTCTCAACAATGATAGTTGCTTTTGTTTTCCACTCTTTGATAAGGCTTCTTAGTATTTTTCTCACTAGCACTTGTTCGGTGTGAGTCATCCCCATAGCATCTAAGCTATTGATGATGATTGAGAATTTCTTGAATATTTCATCGAAGGTTTCTCCTTCCTTTATAGAAAACATCCCATATTCTTTTCTCAGCATGTTGATCCTTGTTTCCTTCACTTGTTCAGTGCCTTCATGAGTGACTTAGAGTTTATCCCAAATCTCCTCAAAACTAATTGAGTAGTGCATCATGTTGATTGCTTTAGCATTTAACTCCACCTATTTCTTGTCTTCATCATTCCATTCAGCTTTTTCTTTGAGTGTTACAATTCCTTTTGCATTTATTTTTGTTGGAACTTATGGACTGTTCATGATGATCTTCCAGATATTATAGTAAACAGATTGGACAAATATCTGTATTTTTTCCTTCCAATAGTCGTAGTTCTTGCCGTTGAAGAAGGGAGGTCTGTTGTTGGACTGACCTTCAATAAGTGTATAAGCCATGACATTCAAACCCATGTTATTTGCCATTGGATATTTTCTCCAAGCTGTGAAGCTTGATCTTTTGAGACCAGATTCTAATACCAATTGAAGGTTTGTTATTGACCTAGAGAAGGAAGGTTGAATGTTTTGTCTTCTTTTAAAACTCATTTACTTTTGCTTCTGACTGGATTAGGAATCTCATTTGTTGTTAAGTCTATCAAGTCAAAATTTTTTAAGACAATTTTATTTTGTCTCTTCACGATGCAATTAGGAATAAAGCAGCTCTTTGCTTTTGGATAGATATGACTTCTGAGAAATAGACAATATAGGAGACACTTTTATTTTGTCTCATATCAAAAGAAATCAGAAGAAGAGTATAGAAGAGAGAATCACAGAGCCAAGTATCCTAGTTTAGCCACCATGTGCAATGTGACCTATATCCAGTCTCCCCCATAACTGTGGAGGAATTTTCACTATCTTTCTCAAAGATTACAAATACCAATTTCACTAGAATTCGACCCAATCCTATATGGAACAAACCCAACTTCTAACCAAGCTAGATTTAGCTAGGTTCACTCCCTATACTTTCAACCACTAAGGGCTTATCCAACATAGCAAGGAAATCCTCTCAGGATCATGTGTACAAAGCAGAAAAACATACAAAAGAGTTTGACATAATTTTCTGATTTTTTCTAGATAACTCTCTTTATCTTTTCTCTCAATGGCTTTTACTGATACCTCACTTAATACCATTTTTATTGAAAAAAAAATGAAAGATGAACACTAAAGAACAAACAATTCAATATAAACTCATGAAGGAGAAGAAGGGATCACTTGAAAGCTATGAAGACCCAAACTTGTGTGCTCATTCCTTGCCTCAATTTCTAGCCATTTATCCCTTTAATAGAGGAGTAAAGCTTCCAAAACTTGAACTTGGCTTGAACAGCTTTGACTTTTTCTTCTCCAAATAACACAACAGCAGCACAGAAAAGAGATGGGACAACAACAGTGACTAAAGTTAACATGCATTCTTACCTAGCTACTTCTCTTTCTTCTTTTCTGAATTTGCTTTAAGGATCTAAGGCATTCATCAATACTTTAGCTCTAAGTTTTGTTCCTGACCCTTGATTTGTATTAGAGTTTTTTAACCTCCAATTTCTTCAAGTTTCTTGTTTGGTGCATGTGGGAAGAAAGCATCTTCAACAAGCTATAATGAAGCACAAAGTTATTTCTTTATTTTGATAATCACCTTTTTCTTTTTGATTTAAACCCTAATTAGAGCTTCTTTTTCTTGCTCAATTTTGGAACTAATTCACGTGGGTTAGAGAAGACAAAAGAGAGAGAGAATGAGTTTGATCACTTTGCTTTGGTTCATAGGAGAATGAATTGCTTCTTTTCATCTTGGATAGTGATTTGCAACTATTCCTTGGGCTATCAATGAACGGAATGAGCTGAATGCTTTTGATCATGGGCCTAATCTATCATTGGGCCTTACTTGTTGCTCTTTCATTTGAATTTGGCCTGCATACTAGCCAAACATGTTATTCACTCAACTTCGGACTTTTGACCCAATATTATAATGTTTAGTCATCATCAAATTATTGTTATTATTTCTTCAAACTCAANNNNATAAGTATATATATATATAAGTGTGTGTGTGTGCGTGCGTGCGTAATTCAGTTAGCACATAATTACATTTATGGCAATCATTATCAAATGGACACTCAAACAATATACATAAATACACATAATGAATATATACCCTATTTGTCATGTTTATACAGAGGGTGCCGTATCACATTCTAGGTATTGAGTTTTATAATAAGCTAATGTTTGGTTTTATATATTATAGCATATAATTTATTGTTAATACTGATACGGAAAAAATTAATCCGCATAACTACCGGCAAGTATATCGGGTCGCATCAAGTAATAAAACTTACAAGAGTAAGGTCGATCCCACGAGGATTAAAGGATTAAGCAATCAATAATTAATTGATTATTCTAGTTAGATGGTTCAATTTAGAGTGATGAACAACAAAATATATAAATGACATGAAATTAAAAGAAAGCAAGAAAGAGCAAGAAAGTAATGTAAAGTGCAAGAAAATAAAGTGCTGGAAAGTAAATTGCAAAGAATAGAAAGTACAAGAAAGTAAAGTGCAAGAAAGTAAATGACGGAAAGGTAAAATACTAGGAGTAAAAAAATAAAAGAAAAGCATTGGGATCAAGAGATATTGCATTCTCAGGATCAACAATTTTCATCTCCTCTTCAATCATGCAATCATTGATCTCTTGGCAAATCATAAGTAACCAAACCTCAATCTCTTGGTGATTTGATTTTTCTTAACTTGATCAATTGCCAATCTCTTGATCTAATTGGTCATGAGAAGAGATGAAGTTCAATTTCTAATTCAAAGGCCATACAACCCTCAAAACCTCAATTCAAAGTGGTTATATTTCACGTACCAACTAAGAATGTATTGATCAAGAGGATTATGAGAGAAGAGCCTCAAACTGAATTTCATAACTCCTTTTTCAAGTTCATCATGAAATTCAAGTAGATCCAATACCTCTCTCGATAGTAATTGGATCTATGAAGCACAAAGACTCTCTTTAAAGCAACAATAAAAGAAGAACTGAAGATAAAGAATAAAATACATCAACCCATTAAATTGCAATAGAGCTCTCTTTCCCAATGGAAAGAGTTAGTAATTTATAACTAAAATATTTAAAATATAAGAAGAAAATGGAGGAGAAGAAGAGTGTGTGAAGGGAGAGTCTGAAGATCCTTTCCTGAATATCCTCTTACAATGATGCGCTAAAGTCTATTTATAAGCTAACCTAAATTACAAATTCAAATGAAATTCAAAATAAATTAAAATCAAATGAAAATTAACTAATTCTAGATGATTCTTGTGGCCTTGATTGGTTGACAATTGTGGGCTTGCTTGCATGAATTTAAAGTGGACTTTGAGTGAGAAGAGTAGGCCAACTTGAAGTTCCAAAGGTGTCTTGGCATGTTCGGGCGCTCATTTGGACAGCTTAGTGTTTTTGGGGCATAAAGATACTTATTATTTGTACTCCAATTTTATGTTCACTATGGACTATTATACATCATTGGAAAGCTATGAATGTCATCTTTCTAATGCAACTAAAAACGTATCAGTTGGAGCTCTATAACTCAAGTTATGCTCCTTTGAAGAGGACAAGGTCATGCTAATTTGGGTGAGCGCCATGGTGAGCGTGAAAACGAGCGTGCATGCTCCAGAAAAAGCGATGGGGGTTGCCACTGAGAGTTGGGAACGAGCGCTGGGCCTGCTCCAGATGTTCCTTGTCGAAGGCGCTCTTGGAGGCGAGCGTGGAGGAGAGCGCCATTTAGAGTGCCAGGTTGCTGGGCACTTGCTCATGCGAGCTTGGAGGAGAGCGCCATTGAGAGCGCCAGGTTGCTGGGCACTTGTAACATGAGCGCCCAAGTGAGTACCAATTCCAATGATCAATCTTCAACTTCAAGAGAAAATGTCCAGTGTGACAAGAGCTTCTACCCTTGCTGGCGCTCATGGAAGCAAGCGTAGGGGAGAGCGCTGCTTCTTTGTTGCATGCTGGGAGCTTGCACTTTGATTGCTGGCGCTTGCCAAAGTGAGCGTGGGAATGACCGTGGAGGTGAGCGTTGAGCGTTGATGAGAGCATTGAAGCTGGCGCTCATGGGGGCGAGCGTGGGAACGAGCGCTGGGATGAGCGTTGCCTCTTGTTGCTGAAGCTCATGCATGAGCGCCCAAGTGAGCGCTACTCTTATTGTTGGTGCTTGCCACTTTGAGCGCTGCCCCATTCTTTGTGAGCGTTGCTTCTTGCTTGATGATAAGTGTGCCTCTTACTTCATGATGGGCGCTGGGTGCTTCTAATATGAGCTCCCAAGTGGGCGCCCATTTCAACGCCCAATCTTCAGCTCCAAAAGAATGTGTCTAGTGTGGCAGAATTTTCACTCTTTATTCGGGCGTTGTTCTTGTAGGGCGCCCTTGGATTTGGGTACTGCCAACGCCCAAGTCTTCATTGATGAATCAAATATTAACGCTTTTTTGGAATAACGCCCCCAACAACGCCCATTTAAGAGCATGTTGTCTTGAAAGTAAGCAAGCATTGTGTTACCAGTGTCCCAATTTAAGAAGGTACTTGGGGGTTGGTCTTGCATACTCTAATGATTTTACATAAAATGCATACTTTAATGATTTAATAATATTGCTTTCATGCATGTATTTTATGTAACTCATTAATAACATTAGCATGCATGTTGTCTTCTCCCATAAGTGCCACTAATGACAACGTATGAAAGTAAGCAAGCACTATGTTGCCAGCGCCCTTTTTGGCTTCCTCCATGGGTCATGGCCTAAGGTCGAGAATGTGTCCAAGTTTTACTCTTTCCTCCTTTTGAGCTTATTCTGTGATTTTTGTTTCCTTTTCTATTATTTTCTACAAAATTAAAGAGATCAAAGCAATATATCACTTAAGCACAAAAATACTCAATAATTAAGCATGATTAATTGAATTTAGATATGAGAAAGCATAGAAAAACACAACATGATGCGCATGCATCAAATACCTATTGTGCAATATTTGTTCCTAACATTTTTAAATTTTTTTAAAATTGTCCCTAACATTTAATTTGATTCAATTATGTCTTTAGCATTTTAAATAAATTTCAATTAAGTCCTTGTTGTTAAATTTTTTACGGTAAAAAACTAGGCAAATTTTTTTATCCAATTTTATCCCCAATCCAATCCACCATTCAACCCCAATTCCCAATCTAAACCCTCATCCATCACTGTATTACCATCACCATCCACCCTTTCACCCCTCCACCATCACCACTAGCCATCTCCATTATCATCATCACTAAAATTAATAGGTGATGCATGAGCATCTTTAATTGTTTTCTTTAGTATTTCTTTCAATAAAGATTAGTGATTTCCTTATTATTAGTTAAGATTTTAGTGCTTTTAACCAATGTTTCTTGAACTTTCTTTGAGCTTGGTATGTGTAGGAAAGTATTGAAAATGAGCAAGAACAAGGATGAAAAAGAGCAAGCAACCATGGCATTAAAGGGCAAGGATATTTTAGAAGAAGAACAAGCAATAGCAACAAGCAAGACAAGGAAAGAAGGAGCATCTAAGTCCACTCCCAGGGGTTGCCCTCAACCATGTGCCTCACGTCTCAACCCTGCGCCTCACGTCCCCTCTGTTGCGCCTCACGCCACCTACTAGGGGCTGCCCTCCTTCCTTGCACCTCACGCCCTCAATGTTGCGCCTCACACAGCCCTTGATGTGCCTCACATGGTAGGCCTTATGCCTCACACAACCAAACAGATGCCTCCAATCCCTCTTCTTTTGGACTTGTGCTTCATGTGTCATTGCTGGCGCCTCACACATGCATCATGGACCACTCCCAGGGACTTCCTAATCCTTCCACATCCTTTACTAATCCTTTAATTCTTCAAGCACTTAATTAGTTGGCCCAAGATTTAGTTTCAAGCCCATGATTTCAATAAGGCACATCAAGTTTTGAATTTCAACTAAAAGGAAGATCATTAATTAATTAAGAGTCATTAGAAAAGATTTGATTTGATTAGATTTGATTTTGTTTTGATTAGTTGAGTTTGAATTCTAGGTTTAGTTTTTAAGTTTCAAATAAGTCTAAAGACTTGGTCCATGGACATCACTATTCACGACACTTTACAGCTTTATTTTCATTCCACTATGAGCAACTAATCTCCTCTATTAAGGTTAGGAGCTCTGTTTATCTTTTTATGGATTATTAATCTAAGTGTTTTACTTTATTTGAGGTTTATGCTTTGATCTATTTCATGATTGAGTTTTTGTTCTTCGTCCCTAAAGATTTAGAATTTTTGAAAAGCATGCTAACTTTATTTTAAATTCTAAATATTGTTTGAGAAAAAGTAATATTGGAATTAGCTTGAAAACTCTTTCTCAGTACTTTTTTATTTAATTAGGAATAGTATTTCAAAGAGTGTGCATCACTTTGTGGTTTTCAATTGCTCTAGTTTGAATAAGTGACATAAAATTTGGATTAGAAAATTTTTGGAAATCATTATTTCTTGTAAGTTTCAATTGTTTAGGACTAGCTTGGATAAGTGACATAAAATTCAACCTAAGGAATATTCTTGAATCTTATTTAAAACTGAATCAAAATTATATTTCACCTCTTTTCTTAAATAATTGACTAAAGAATTAGCTATTAATTAGGTTAAAGAAAATTGAATTGCTAAGGAATTGGAATTTGATTATTTATAATTGGTTATGATTGATCTCTGCATGCCTTAAATAAATGAACAAAAAGGATTGTTTTCGTAAGGAGTGAACATCTCTGAAACCTTAACATCCTCAACATCATTGTCTTCAATCACTCACTGTTTGCTATTTTATTGCCTCTATTTACACGTTTTCTATAACACCCTAATATTTAAATTCTTATACTCGAGCCATAAGTCAATGATAATAAGGTGGTACGACTCAAGATGGATTATAATACATATATATAGTAGTTGAAAGAAAGTATTAAACAAGAAGCCTGAAAATGAAGAAAATAAAATCGCAAAACGGAACACTCACATATCGATAAACAGAAGATAAATCGTATTTGGATAGCGAAACATGATAAGGTATTATTGGGTTTAATTATTAAGAACTCAAAATCCATGCTCTAGTCCTCTGCCCTAACAGATTTTGCATTTTGGGTTTAATTATTAAGTGGGTTTTATGGTTTTGATTGTTTAGGTGGTGATTAACCTTGGGTTATTATTGGGTTTTGTCCCAATCCATAGTGGGTATGGTAAGAAAGCTCTTAGGCCTTGTTGTTTGTTATAATTGTTAAAACCTAGGAGTGATTTATGATAATTTGTATGGATATAGCTTGAATTGTTGTTGAGTTGGAGTTAAATTGAAGAATTGGTGCACTTGGAGTTAATTTTTGGTGGCTAGATATTGTTGAGCTTCTTTGAGGAATCAATTTGGTGTTTTGGGTTGTGCGGGAATCGGCCAAGATATGGTTTCGATTTTCTCTAATTAATATGTAATGTTTCATGAAACTTAGGCTAGTGGCCTTTAAGATAGGATTGAATGATTGGGTGTATGATTAATTGTATGTAAGTTGTTATGTTTGACAATGAGTGTATGATGATGATGACAATGATATGGAGTCTTGGATATGTGTGGTATATGAATTATGATGAGTATTGATGTTGAGTATGATTGATGATAATTAAGAATGTTGGTTATGATTGATGATGAATATTGAGGGTGATGATAATGTGACGACGATTATAAGTATAAAAGGTTGAGTGGATGGAAATTTCGAATGGTAACATTGATGATGATGTGATTCAGGTTGAATTTGGAGTTATTGAACGAGTTAAATAAGGTGAGAACTGAATAGTTTAGATAGTTGTATGACTTAGAAATGGTTGAAGAATGTTTAGTATGGATTTTGGGTTGTTTTGGTGTTAATTGGGCTGTGAGTAAATTGATTTGGTATTATGAGTTTTGAAAGTTAGAGGTTTTGCAAATTTTGATAAAAACCTTGTTTTTAACTAACTATAATGAGTTGTAAGTTGTACTCCGGACCCTCAATTTTAATGAAACTTTATTTAAATGAAAGTTGAGTCGGACAGGTATATGCTGTTCAAAGAACGGATGAAAAATGATTTAAAATAAAAAAGTTATGTGGTTTAAAGTTTGGTGTTAAAAACGGAATTCTGCAACAAAACAGCTTTTTCTGAAAATTGGGTGGTAACGCGAAATAGAGCATGCGTACGCAAGATTGCCATTTATACACTCTTGCGTACGCAGCCATTTGCCTGCGTACACGACAATCCTTTCTGTTCTTAAAGTTCGCGTACGCAAACGATTCCCGCGTACGTGACATTGGCAATTAGACACCATGCGTACGCGGGACTGTGCATGCATAAGCATGACCCTGTTTTGCTAAAAGATGTGATTTTTGTATTTTTAAGCAGTCCTCTAGCTTTTTAAACTTCTTTAATTAGTGGCTGAGATTCCCTAGCTATTCTTTAGGCTTTGGAACAAGTGAGAGTGTATTGGGTGGACAAAAACCAAGTATTTTAGATGATGAGCTTAGAGCCGGTGGCTAAGTTTTGGAAATCTTGTGGATGAGATTAGTAAGAGTTAATTTGTGGAGTGTTTCATTGATGAGAAATTGAAAACTGGTTAAGAGTAAGCTGGGTACTATATCCCAGGAATGATAGTGAGCCGGGCACTATATCCCAGGGTATTTATATAGTTTATGAACTTGAAAGAACTTGATAACTGATAATGATTATAAGGAGTTGAGAAAGTGAAGGACGGTGAAAATGTTGAGTATGAGCAGTGATCACTGAATCATGATTTATGATATGCTTTGATTGGTAAAAAGAGGTAGCAGCGCTGGCGTAGGGGCTATGGCAGTTTCACACCTACGTTCAGATGTGAGGGCTGAGGTAGTATCCCCTCGTATAACCTTCTCTGCCACAAGAGTGAGCAGGGCACTATATCCCTGAGATGCGCATGAAAGTGGGCCGGGCACTATATCATAGGAACGATAGTGTGCAGGGCACTATATCCCTTGGTGCACAAGAGTGAGCAGGGCACTATATCCCTGAGCGTAGTAGAAAGGTTACATCCGAAAGGACGTGTCGGGTTGGTAGTTGAACCGACAATGTGATATCACAGCCAATAGGACAAGCATTCATCATATGCATTTTCTACATGCTTGTTTGCTTTGATTACTACACGCGACACGAGCATTCCATTCGGGTTGGAACACTCACGTACGTGAGCAAGTGCCGCGTACGTGAGCAAGTGCCGCATATGCGGACACGTTCTTTTTCAACGTGTGCATACGCACGACAGGGGTGCATGTATGCACAGCCATTGTTTTACTGAAAAATGGTTTTTCTTCACTTTTCAAGAGTTCTTTAGCTTTCTAAACTTCTTTATCTACTGTTTAAGATTGTTAACTAGCACTTAGGCCTTAAGACAAATAGAGATGGGTTAGTGAGCTAAATTGGTAATTTTCTGTATGAGTTTAGAAGACAGAGACTCAGGTTTCTGAAGTTGTGGGTGAACTAGTGAAGTACTTTATTGGCGATGGCTTTGAGAACTTGTGAGTGTATGATAACTTGTGATATTTAAAATTGATGATGGTTACTTAAGATGAGTTGAGAACTTGGAAAGGAATGATGAGCTTGATGGATATTGAAAGATAGTAGCACTATATCCTTGGAACGATAGTGTGCAGGGCACTATATCCCTGGAATATTGAGATTTGAGAGTTGAGAATGGATTGAGAAGAGAAAATAGTGATTACTGATGATGATTTAAGGTTGATGGACTGGTTGGATGTTGAAAGTGTGCCAGGCACTATATCCTTGGAACGATAGTGTGCAGAGCACTATATCCCTGGGATTGAATTATTATTGATAACCTTTTATGTCGCAAGAGTGTGCCAGGCACTATATCCTCAGAATTATGCATGCAAGTATGCCAGGCACTATATCCTCGTAACAAAAGCGTTACAGGCGCTATATCCTCGGATGTGGCAGAAAGGCGACATTCGAAAGGATGTGTCGGGTCGGCATTTATAGACCGACAAGTTATATCACGAGCCAATAGGACAGGCATTCATCATGTGCATCTCCTATGTGTTTTTCTTGCTCTGCCTAATTACATCTTTTGCCTAAATGTATAATATGCTTACTTGCTAATTGTTTTAATTGTTATACATGTATATTACTTGTGTTTTACTTGCTTGCATTATCTGTGATTTTATCTAGTGTTGAGGAGGTTGGGTAAGCGGTGGCAATGGGATCACATGGAGGGTAGGTTGGCGAAGGCTATGGGATAGCAGTGACTAGTATTAGTTAGAAATCTTCTAAGATAAACTACCTTGTTACTGGTTTAATTTCTATAATTTTGTAACCTTGAATATTATGCATGCGAAGTTCTAGGATTTTCTTTGGCTTTCCGAAACTTTATATCTTATCTATTGGGCACTATTCCCATACTGAAAACCTCTGGTTCTCATACCATATGTCGTTTTTGTTTTTCAGATGCAGGTCGCAACCTACCTCGTTGAGTTTGCGGATGTTGACAGAGCGGAGGATGATCCAGCTTCCTGTTTTGATTTACTTTTGTAGTCTATCTCTTTTGTTTATTTTGTTGCCTTAGAGGCTGTATTTTGAAAACTTTGAGAGATAGGATGTTAGCTGTTTTAAACATTAAAAACTCTGTAAGTATTCTATTTTGGCTAGCCAGCCTAAACTCCGCGGGCTGTAATATATATATATATATAT
>NC_029794.2:27579284-27606131 GCF_000816755.2 Arachis ipaensis | reverse complement strand
GAGCTTTAGAACTGTCGTAGCACCTTATCGCCCTTTGCTTTACGGCTAGAGATAAGGCTTAGGGAGATAGGGTGTTACATTTAGTGGTATTAAAGTAGTTCATCCTCATGAGCTTGGGGGATGGACCAATTGTGCTTCATTTCACACTCTGGATTGTTTGATTTTTCTTTTATACTATTTAGGATATCTGTTTGATATGCATAGCATGCTTGTTTATGAGCACATTTTGGGATGATTGAAGCACTGAGCTTGATATATTGAGACTCATCACCTTGATATCAATTGTTTGGATAAAAGTATAAAAGTGTAGAATAAAAATTAGGAGAAGAGAGGTTCTCACATGAGCTCATCTAAATCCTATTTATAGTCCTAATTAAAATAGATTTAAAACTTAAATAAAACCCTAAAGGATATTTTCTAATGGTCTTGTGATTTACAAAATTAAATCTTTCAAAGGCCTTGTTGATTAGTTACAAACATAGTCCCTACTCTTGGATCCTTGTATTCGGCGCCAAACGCCAGGTTTTGGGTGTTTGGTGCCACCCAGGCAGTGACCCTTGTGCATGCTAAATAGGCTTGGGCGCTAAACGCTCCCGAGGCTCATAGTAAGTGTTCCGAGGGTTACCTGAAACTGTAGATCGATCTCGGACGAGATCTTCTGTACTGATCGGCGATGATGTATCCGGCTGTGGGTGGTGGCCGGAGCAGTCGCGTCCGACTTGTTGGACTAGTAATGCTGCTGATCTTTTGTCATCGGAGGGTGGTGGTACCTGCAAGGGACTCCGATGCTTAAGTTAGCAAGGGTATTAAGCAGGTTTTTAGTAGAATCAAAGTATGAGTTATACCTGGGTGCTCCAGTGTGTTTATAATGGTGTGGAGTGACCTTCTTAGATAAGATAAGTTAGTTATCTTATCTTATCTTATCTTATTTTTGAGTGAGGTCATCTTATCTTCAAGGGAACCGCCCTTATCTCTATAGGCTTGGGCCGCCTTTGGATTTGGGTCGTGTTCCTCTATTCGGGCCCTTTATTGGGCTTTCTGGTCAATTTGGCCGAGCTCTTCGAGAAGAGGTCGGATAGTCTGATCTGAAGAGGTCGGTCGTTTTGTCGCTAAACATTATGGGTCGGACAGCTCGACCCAGGGTATGAACAGTAAGTTTCATAGCTTTGGGCGGTGAATGCCAAAGATTGGGAGTTTAGCGTCAGACACCCTCAATGAAATTGGTATTCTTTTGCTTCTTCATGCCCTCTTTCGCCAATTCTTCACCTAAAAATCATCTGAAATTAATTAAATGCCACACAACTCAAAGTACTATCCGATGGGGGCTTATTTTATAAAATCCATTAACAAATCAATAGAAAAACTATATAAATCACCTAGAAAAGATACCAATGATACTCATGCATCAGCAGTGAATGTCATAAGGCACGAGAATAATCAGATGATGATCAGGCTTAATGATAAGCGGATAATTTATACGCTTTTTGGCATTGTTTTTAGTATGTTTTTAGTAGAATCTAGTTACTTTTAGGGATGTTTTCATTAGTTTTTATGTTAAATTCACATTTCTGGACTTTACTATGAGTTTGTGTGTTTTTCTGTGATTTCAGGTATTTTCTGGCTGAAATTGAGGGACTTGAGCAGAAATCAGATTCAGAGGTTGAAGAAGGACTGCTGATGCTGTTGGATTCTGACCTCCCTGCACTCAAAGTAGATTTTCTGGAGCTACAGAACTCGAAATGGCGCGTTTCCAATTCCGTTGGAAAGTAGACATCCAGGGCTTTCCAGCAATATATAATAGTCTATACTTTGGCCAAGAATAGATGACGCAAACTGGCGTTCAACGCCAGCTTTCTGCCCAAATCTGGCGTCCAGCGCCAGAAAAGGAGCCAAAACCAGAGTTGAACGCCCAAACTGGCACAAAAGCTGGCGTTCAACTCCAAGGAGGACCTCTACACGTGCAACACTCAAAGCTCAGCCCAAGCACACACCAAGTGGGCCCCGGAAGTGAATTTATGCATCAATTACTTACTCTTGTAAACCCTAGTGACTAGTTTATTATAAATAGAACTTTTTATCATTGTATTTCATGTTTTTGGCGCCATTACCAAGGAAAGAAAGAGCGATGAATTTTACATAATCAAAGTGTAATCACAATTTCTGCGCACCACTTAACCTTTTCAAGGCCACAGGAGACCTCAATGTCTTGAGAGATGTTATGCCTAAAGAAGAGTACAACATAAAAGAAGGGACGCAATCCTGTTGGACCGTGCATATGAAACTGATGGTGACCTCCCCAACAATGACTGACCTTTAGTCCTTATTTACCCTTATGAAGTGACTTCTACATCATTTACATGTCTTAATTTCATGTGTAGGAGTTTTCGTTTTATATCGTTTGTAGGAATCATGTATCATGATTCGTTCGTCAGTTCCTTTTAGTAATTTGTGCTTAAACTTCCAGTTAGCATTTATGCATTTGTATAGATGGGCTCATATGTTTTCCTTGACATTATGATGCGTTACGTAGAATACTGGTGAGACTCTCATTTAACCCAATTACTACATTTCAATCCACCTGCGTAAGTAACCTAACAAATTCTCAAAAATAGAATCCATACATCTATTATCTCATGAGTGATGAGCAAAAATTGAAGCTCACAAATACCAATAAGTCCACCGGATCACTCAAGTAATACCATGGTGAGTGGATATCATTCCCATGAGGATTAAAGGATTGAGCAAGCAAATATCAAATTAAATACCTAATTAGATTAAAAGAACCTAGATTTAAGAGGGCAAGATTGTGTCTTACTGAGAGCTTGAGAACCTTGAGTGTTTGAATGCTTGAATGCTTACAGATAGAGAACTTGAATATTGATTTGAGAGAAGATAATTATGGTGAGAGTCAAGGGCTTCGGATATGTTTATATTTTTAGAGAAATCAAATCTTGTTTACTTACCTTGAATTTTGCATAGATCTTTCACGACAAATATTTAGTAACTCATTTCCAATTCCTTGGTTCCTTAGTTTCTCAAGCATTAATTAGTCGTCAATTAATTAATCAAAAGATTAAGCACAAAGACTGATTTAATTTTCTAATAAGATTTATAATTTGTCCTTAGGTTGAATTACATGTCACATATTCAAGCTAGTCCTATCCAATTAAATCTTCAGAAGAAAAACAAAATTTTTAAAAGTTATTCTAATTCGAATTATATGTCAGTTATTCAAAATTAGAGTGATTGAAAATCATGTATGTATTGCATACTAGTTGAACCACTATTCCTAGCCGAATTCAAAGAGTCATGTGAAAGAGTTTTCAAGCTTTAATTCAAATATCAAAATTTTCAATTATAATAAAAGAATTCAAAAGGAATTAGCATACATTTCGATAGCACTAATCCAAATGAAAAATGAATAACTCAATCATGGAATAGATCAATGCAAGACTTCAAAATAAAATAAACGTAGATTAATAACCCATAAAAAAACATAAACAAAGCTCTTAACCCTTTGACAGAGGATTAGATACCAATGGAAAAATGAAAGAGAAACAAGAAGAAGATATGTTAAGGAACCGAGATGTTTGGATTTGGATCCGAAGATCCTCCTCCGGATTCGCTTCTCTTGTGAACAAGGTTCACTTATTTATATCCTAAGTTCTAAAATTCAAATTCAAAACTAATCCTAATCTTATCCTTTGGAAGGAAAGATAAGATAACTAATTACTAACTTCAATTTCAAATTCAAAACAGCAATTCAAATAAAATCCTAAATGACCAAATCCTTTATGTTTCTAGAAGGAATTAATAACTAATCTTCTAGAATCTTCATTGTTTTTAGATGTGATTAAGGCTTCTAATGATATGGATAATTAAGCTTGGGCCTTAATTGTTACTTCCTGAGAGTGGTAATTGTGTTTAAGCTGGGCTTGATTTAGAGTAAATTAGGCAAAAGCCCAAAATTCCACCTTCTAGGAGGGGGTATACGCTGGGGGTGTGAGGAGATGATGGAGAGGCTGTCAGGCATGCAGGTGTCTAGGAGGGAGGTCTGTTGAGCGTGTGCTTCATCCGCCGGGCGTGCAGGAGCTGAGAGGGAGGCCAATAGGCGTGCATCTTGTCCGCTGAGCGTGGGTCTTTGGATGCCTTGGGCGCTGATTTTTTCTGTCCCAAAGATGATGGTGGTATGCAATTGAAACTAAATATTCACTAGAAACATATGCACATCGTTTTGAAGCTCTGGATGTTAACTTTCTAACACAACTGAAAATGCCTCATTTGGACCTCTATAACTCAAGTTATGACCGTTGGAGTGTGAAGAGGTCAGGGTTGAGAACTTGTATGCCAGACTTGTAATCATGCACGCCGGGCGTGTGGTCGTGTGGTCATGGCCACCAGGCATGCATGTTTTTCTTCCATTTTAGGCATGCTTTTGCTCCTTAGGCCATGCTTTTGCTGTCCTTAAACCGTACTTATGTTTTTCTTGTAAAAATCTTTGATTTCACTTATTTTGAGCCTAAAAAGTCCTGAAAACACAAAAACACTTTCCCGAATCCAAATATTTGATTATTTATGAAATTTTCATTAGAAAACAAAAAAAATTGATTAAAATCTAAGAAACTGAATGAAAAAGAACATTAAAAATCACTTAAGATGACATGTCATCAATGAGCTATAATTGCAAAACCCAAACATGTATAGTTATTAACATGTAAAAAGTCAGATTACATCATCATGTGGTCTTAACTAAAAAGGGCCAATTGAATTCCAATAGCTAACTACACAAGTTAATGGTTCTAATATCGGCTTCATCCCCTAGGAACAACCCATTAATGAAAATGGGTGAGGTCTTTCCTCAAGTCACTGATATTCTCCTCCAGCTTGGTGATAGACGCAAGCAATTCTCGCTGCTGCCACTCGATGTTACCCAAGCGTTGAAACATGCCTTCATTGTAGTCATGTTGTTCCTGTCTCGCAGACATTAACTTGTTGCCTGTGACTGTTATAACAAGCATGAGGAGTACAATTGTGCTAACATATTCAGAAGGCAACAGCTATCGCCTTGACTGATCTTCTGGGTGAAATCCATGGTTTCTTTCACTCGCAACATTGTCCATGTTTCATAAGGGACTTGTGACTTCGGCAGCAGGCTTGTCGGCCTACAACTCCATGATGCTCGTTGTTCTGTGCATCTGTTGCATCAATACCTACGCCATGATTCAGTTCGTCATCTCCATTAGTTTGTACCATTGGCGTCGCATATGTGCCTTGTCCCACAGGAGCATCGCACATTGACTGGAGAAGCTGTTCAGGTTCCCATGGGGATCCATCAATTGGTAGCAATAACAGCTTGTCATCCGAGCGCGTAATAGCTATCATCTGTATCAGTGCTGTAATGTCTATTTGTGAATTCTCTCCAACCTTGGTGCACCATGCAATGTCAATTCCTAGTAAAACTACCTTCACAATAGCTGTCACAATGCCCTCTATCGCAAAAAGGTCACGACCCCTTTGGATTACATGAGAAAGATAATGCACCAAGAAGTATGCTAGATTCAGTCGTAGCTCCTGGTCCACGCTATATAGAATGAGCAGTTTATCCACACAAACAACACCTTGGCTATTTTCCCTAGAAAAAAAGTGTTTGCCATAAATCTGTGTAAGATTCGAAGGGAAGGTTTCACAATTCCGGAGGCCTTTGAGGTTGCAGCGATGTATTCAGTCTCACCAGTCGTGAGTATATTCCAGGCTAGATTTTGAGTGTATCCTGCACCATAATTTCCTCCGATGCCATTTAGGTTGAACCCAAATACTTCACAAACTTGGGTCAATGACATCTTAATTAAGATTCCAATTACCGTAGACTTAATCCACTCACGTCTCGCTCTAGACGGGCTCCTTGCAACAAAGCATTTAAACGAGGCCATAAACTCCAATGAGCTCGTAGTATGTTGGTTTCCTGATGTCGAAAAAATTGCCCCACCCACTCTTATTTTTGTATTCTTCGAACTTGGAATCCAACCTCAATTCACGAAGGAGGTTTTTCTCAAACCACTTGGTAGAGATGATCTCCCTGTCTAATAACCTTAGAAAATGATGGTTAAGAGGAGGATATGGGTCGTGTTGTCTTACCCATTTTTTGGAGTTTGCCTTGTTTTTTCTTAACCCAACCAACATTGCCGTTGATTTTCGTACCCTTGTGAATGCACAGCTAGAACTGGGTTGATATCAATCCCTACGATTCACCCTGATTAAGGCTTAGGGTTTCCCACGACCTGTGCGGCTTTGATTTGCATATATTCAGAAAAAGGTTGTTAATTTGTATCCCATCGAATTATTGATGTGGCTTCGGGTTCGAAACAATTAAAATGTTGTTACACAGTATAAATTATTATACCCAGTTGAATGGTATGGAAAAGTTCCTTGATGGTAAATCGATTACTCTTTGCACCCGCTTTTCGAGGATACTACAATGTGTTTCCCTTGTCTGTATTGTGTTGTTGGTCAACTATAAGTACATACTTGCAAGATATTTGTTGAAATCATGGACTCAATTAATGATGCTCTTACTTATAAAACTCCAAATAACGACCATTAAATAGATAGACTATTTCCATTAAACAAGAAGTCATAAAGAGATTACACCCAAAAAACTTTATCAAGTTTGTTGATACGATATACAAAACTTGATACATCCTCCAAATAAACCACCTAATAAGATAGTCCATATGATAGATTCAACTTTGCACGGTGCTACATCTAAAAATACAACAGACCAACCCAGCCAATTAAAGCCACTACCCCAGTAAACTTCAGCATTCATTGTGCTTCCCTCAATTTCAATTTCAGTGTCGAAAACTACCTTCTCAACTTTGTGATGCGTGAGCATCTTTCCTATCTTTTCCTAGTAAATTTGCATTCAAATTGTTGAGTTTAATTAAGAATTAATTATTTTTTAGCCACTATGGATGCTACTTTGAGTCGTGTGCAATTCTGTTTATTTCAAGTAGTATTCGGATGAATTTGATAGAGTTTCTATAGAAAAAGAGAAGAAAGCGAATGATACTATCAACCCTGACCTCTCTACACTCAAACCTAAATAACTCGAGATACAAAGGTCCAATTGATGTGATTTTAGTGCGGTTGAAAAGCTAACTTTCAGAGCTTTCCAATGATGTATAATAGTCCATACTTCTTCTCCATCAATTCTGCAAGAGTGCCACCTAACTTGAGATTTCTCAAGTTAGGCGCCAAGATGAACAATACTCCATTAACCAAGGTAGCCAAGGTGGCGCCTGCCACCATGTAGAGTGTTCTCTCTATTTAGCTTATCATCAGTGGCACCATGGGGAGATGAATGTTCTTCGTGGAGGAGCACAGCCAGAGGAATGAGATGGCCACCAGCATAACTGAGGTGGTTGAGTTCCTTTCATTCTATTTTCCCTTCCGTTCTTATTTTGTTATCTTCTGTTTTCTGTTGCTTTGATTGTCTGCATGATCTTTAGTACTTTCAGTTCTTAGATTTAGTTTCATTATGTTATTTGCTCTTAGTTTAAAAAAAATTGGTCTCATGTACCACTCACTGAGCTTGAATCTAAAAAGAAAAAGAAAAAGAAGTGATGTATTGCATGAGAAATTGAGTTTATATTGAAGAGTACTCTTATTTACTTAGATGTGGTGGTATTATCTATGATTTGAGTTTGAATCAAAGGATGTTGATGAATGAGGAACAAGAATTTAGAGAACTATTATGAATTCTCTGAAGTAAACAAAAGCCTAATCCTTGAAGCAAAAGAAACAGCAAAAGAAAAATAAAAGCAAGGTCCAAGACTCTGAGCATCAATGACTAGGGAGGCCAGACATGATTAAAAGCTCAACGAGTTGTTTCTCTCGTCATATGCTTGTGGTGTAAATGTGTCAAGTAATCCTTGAGACAGAGCACTCAGAGTCGAGATCAAGTGTATTTAGCAGAGTATGCCAAAGGCTTTGAGCACCACTATCTGGGAGTAACTGAAAGAAAAATCAGTACTTAAAGAGAGTTCCCCAATTAAGTGCTTATGGTGTTTTTGTGTCAAGTGAAGCTTGAGACAAAATATTTAAAGTCACGGCTAGACTCAGGGTGCAAAGCACCAAAGAAAAGAGAATGAAAGAAAATTTTCTATGTTCAAGGATTAAACTGAAGTATAAAAAAAATAGAGAATTCATAATATTATCCGGATTCTAACTCCAAATGACAGTGACATTCCTCTGATTCAAAGGAGAGTGAGATGCCAAAACTATTCAGGATTGCAGTTTGTAAACCCCACTTCAAGAAGAGACATGAGTCTAATTCAACTCTCACTCTCATACAAATTCACATCCTAAGCCTATGTTAGTTTTGGTTGCTTGAGGACAAGCAACAATTCAAGTTTGGTGTTGTGATGCATGAGCATCTTTCCTATCTTTTTCCAGTGAATTTGCATTCAAATTGTTGAGTTTAATCAAGAATTAATTATCTTTTAGCCACTATGGATGCTACTTTGAGTCGTGTGCAATTCTGTTTATTTCAGATAGCATTCGGATGGATTTGATGGAGTTTTCGTAGAAAAAGAGAAGAAAGCGAATGATGTTATCAACCCTGACCACTCTACACTCAAACCTGAATAACTCGAGCCAAAGAGGTCCAATTGATGTGCTTTCAGTGGCGTTGGAAAGCTAACTTCTAGAGCTTTCCAACAATATGTAATAGTCCATACTTCTCCTCCATCAATTCTGCAAGGGTGGCGCCTAACTTGAGATTTCTTAAGTTAGGCGCCTAGATGAACAATACTCCATTAACCAAGGCAGCCAAGGTGGCGCCTGCCACCATGTAGAGTGTGCTCTCTGTTTAGCTTATCATCAGTAGCACCATGAAGAGATGAATGTTCTTCGTGGAGGAGCACAGCCGGAGGAATGAGATGGCCACCAGCATAACTGAGGTGGTTGAGTTCCTTTCATTCTATTTCCCCTTCCGTTCTTATTTTGTTATCTTCTATTTTCTGTTGCTTTGATTGTCTGCATGATCTTTAGTACTTTCAGTTCTTAGATTTAGTTTTATTATATTATTTGCTCTAAGTTTAAAAAAAAATTGGTCTCATGTACCGCTCACTAAGCTTGAATCTAAAAAGAAAAAGAAAAAGAAGTGATGTATTGCATGAGAAATTGAGTTTATATTGAACGCCCAAAACTAGTGTTCAACGCCAGCTACAAACCCCATTCCTGGCGTTGGACGCCCAAAAGGGAGCAGCTGGTGCCCAACGCCTAAAAAGGAGTCCAAAGATGGCATCCAACGCCCCAGAGGGAGTACCAACTCATGGCTTCACTCAAGCTCAGCCCAAACACTCTCCAAGTAGGCCCAGAAAGTGGATTTTTGCACTATAAGACTAGTTTATCTTATTTCTGTAATTTTTAGTTATCAGATTAGTATATATAGAACAAGGATTACCCTTGTTCAAAGACTTTTACCTTATCATCTTCTCCCACTTTTACTTTCGAATATTATTGTACAGTATGAGTCGCTAACCTCTTAGGTTAAGGTTAGGAGCTCTGCTGACTTTTATGGATTAATAATATCATTGTTCTATTTCAATCTATGCTTGATTCTATTCTAAGATGTATCTTCGTTCTTCATCCTAATGAATTGGGAGTGTAACTTGACCGTCATCCCTATTCTACATGGGTTCTTGTGAGTCCTTGACTGGATAGTACTGAACCACAAGCTTGATTATACATCTCTTAGGTGGCTAACCCACGACTTCGTTGGGGACTTGGAGACATCAGTTTAGCCGAGGTACAGGGCGATATTAGGGTCTTTGTGGTATAGGCTAGAATCCTGACGCAACATTCTCTGATCCGGAAGATCCGACCTTATCTGTGGTGCTTTGAGTAGGATCACCAAGGGAATGGACTGCTAGAGCTTCACCCTCGTTCAGATTGGATGACCACTGACCTGGCGTTTAATCTGAAGCAGAGGAGATTATTGACCACTGACCTGGCGTTATTCACTTACAGCCTTCCATGGAATGATTCATCAGAAGTTGAAGTAGACAGTGAGAAAAGTTTATCCAGAGGGAGGAAGCATCTCCGAAGCCTCAACCGTCCTCTTATCATTGATTTCACACCAGTTAAGTAATTCTATCTTTGTTTTGTTTTATGCATTTTTCACAACTATATTTTCTATCCGCCTGACTAAGATCTACAAGGTAGCCATTGCTTGTTCAAACCAACAATCTCCGTGGGATCGACCTTTACTCACCTGAGGTATTACCTAGATGACCCGGTGCACTTGCCGGTCTATCTGTGCAAATATTACGGAGTCAATTTCATGCACCAAGTCTTTGGCGCTGTTGCCAGGGATTATTCGAGATTGACAAACTATCGGACTATCTTGTTACTTGGATTAGATACTTTTATAGTTTAATTGCTCTTTTAATTGTGTTTCTTGCTTTCTTTTCCAAAAATTTTTCAAAACCTTTATCTGTTTTTGACCATCTATTTCCTTTTGAGTTCTTTGTTTTGAGTCTTACCTGTTTCTTATTTCCTTTTTCAAAACTTTTTCAAAATCTTTTCTTTTCTTTGGTAATCTTTGTTTTTTGTTTGAGTCTTGTGTCAGTCCTTAAGTTCGGTGTCTTTTTTTATCTTTGGTTCCTTTGGTACTGTTGGTCTGTCTTTTCTTGAGTTTTTAGAAAATTGTTCTTGTTTTTCTTCTTGGTATTCGAACCGTTCTTGTTACTTTCTTTTATTTGATTTCAAATTCTTTAAGTTTGATGTCTTTTGGTATTTTTCTTGCAAATTTTGAAAAATTAGTGTCTTGGCCTTTGAAATTTTAAGTTTGGTGTCTTTTTTGTGTTTTTCTTTTAAATTTTTGAAAAAGTGTTCTTGAGTGTTCTTCATTGTGTTCAAATTGTTCTTGGTGTTTTTCTTTGTTTGATCTTAAAATTTTGAAGTTTGGTGTCCTTTTTGTGTTTTTCCTTCAAAATTTTCGAAAAGCATAACTTTTGATTTCAGAAATTTTTAAGTTTGGTGTTTCCTTGTTAAGTAAAGTTTAATTTTTAAATTTTAAATCCTATCTTTTCAAATCTTTTTCAAATCCTTATCATATCTTATCTTTTTCAAAATCTTTTCAAATCTTTTTCAAATCCTTATCATATCTTATCTTTTTCAAAATCTTTTCAAATCTTTATCTTTCTTTGAATTTCAAAAAGATCCTATCTTATCTTATTTTAAATTCAAATTTTAAAATTCAAATTTCAAAATCTTTATTTTAAATCAATTTCAAATTTCAAAATTAAATCTTTTTCAAAATTCAAATTCAAAAATTTACAAAATCAAATCTTTTCAAATCTTATATTTCTAGATTCTTGATCTTTAAAATTTCAAATTTGAATTTTAAATCTTAAAATTTTAATTTTCAAAATCTCAAATTTAAATTTCAAATATTTTAAATTTTAAATTTAAAATCGTTAAATTTTAAATTTCAAAATTTTAAATTTAAATTTCAAATCTTTTAAATTTTAAATTTTTAAATCTTATCTTATCTAGTTTGACTCTTTCTTTTAAATTTTAAATTTCAAATCTTTTCTTTCTTTTCAAATTCAAATTTCAAATCTTTTTGTTTGACTTTCTCTTTTTGAATTTTCAAATTTTCAAAATCAAATCTGTTATCTTTCTTTTCAAATATTGTTAGTTAATTGTTTATCTTTCTTTTTGAATTTCAAAAATTTTTAAATCCCTTTCTTTCTATTTTTTTTTATTTTCAAATTTTCTATTTGATTTTTCCATTTTTATTTATTATTTTCGAATTTAAAATTTTTAAATTCCTTTCCCTCTTTAATTTTCGAATTCTCCCTCTTTATTCTCTTCTATTTCTTTTGGATATCTCAGTGGAAGCTCCATATACTGTGACATAGAGACTCCTATTTTTCTTTGTCTCTTATTTATGTATGCAGGAACACCGAAATCAATATGGATCCAAAGGGGAATACATGAATTGGGAGACCTCTGGACTCTTATACATTTGACACTCCTATAGACTCAGATGACTTTAAGATCAACATAGACCAGGTCCTGCTATTACGGCAAAAGTGTCAGTTTCATGGATACCCACAAGAAGATCCCAGTATGTTCATCTCCGACTTCCTACAGTTCTGTGACACTGTAGAGCCCAATGGAGTGGACCCTAAAGTCCCCAGGCTAAAACTCTTTCCATTTGCTCTGAGTGATCAAGCAAATGAATGGTGGCATATTGAACTTAGAGGAAGTGTGAACACCTGGGATAAGGTTGTTAACAAATTCCTGAACAAGTTCTCTCCCTCATAGAGATTAAATAAGCTAGTAACAGATGTTCAGACCTTCAAGCAGAAGGAGAGCGAGTCCCTCCATGATGCTTGGGAGAGGTACAAGCTGATGTTCAGGAATTGCCCTCCCCATATGTTCTCAGAATGGGAGAAGACGATCATCTTCTATGAAGCCATCTCTGAGATAGCCAGGAAGACAGTAGATCACTTTACAGGCGATTCTCTGTACTTTATAGAGACGCACGAAGAGGCAGATGAGCTCATTGAGATAGCTGCCAATAACCAGCACTTATACTCTTGTGAGGAGACTATAGCCGTACCCCCTACTGAGATTTATAATGCTCCTAGTGAAATGAGTGGTAACTACCCTCAAGGAGACACTCACACCCATGACCAGTGAACACCTGAGCAGGTTAATATTCCTCTTATTAAGTTGTTTGAGGAGGTGCATCCCTATAGGGCCTTCACAGAAAGCCTGATCCTCTCTGAGAAGGAGACCTTAAAAGAAGGTGGAACAATAGTCTTCACCAAGGAGGCCGAACCTCAGGAGCCTGCTACTGAGAGACTGAAGGCAATCAAAGATCACGAGGATCCTGAGAATGCCATTGAGCATGCCCTTACAGAAGAGAAGGAACGGCAAGTTGAATCTTCTCTGGGGATGCCAGAGGAGCCCGTGATTACCACAGAGCACGCCCTTGCATAGGTGAAAGAGCATCAAGAGCTACCTTTCTTAGGCGTGCAAAAAGAACCAGAAGATTAGCAACTGGCTCATTTCCTAGCAGCACTCAAGAAGCTACAAGTCAATATCTCTTTTACAGAGGTATTAGAAAAGAAGACCCCCCTATATGGCCTGTCTAAAAGGCATTCTTTTTGAAAAGAAGGAGCTAAGGAGAGATGAGACTGTGGTACTGACCAAAGACTGCAATGCTTTAGTCCAGAATGAACTACCAAGGAAGATGTCAGATCCAGGGAGCTTTTAGATTCTATGCACTACTGGAAAGATCACTCTTGACAAAGCCATGTATGATCTTGGCTTAAGTTTGAATCTGATACCTTCATCTGTAATGAAGAAGCTGGGAATCCAAGAGGCACAAGCAACAAGGATTACCCTACAAATGAATGACCAGTCTTTGAGGCAAGCACACGAGCCAGTGGAGAACGTACTGGTAAAGGTTAGAGAGCTCTTCTCCCCTACAGGCTTTGACATAGGAGAGGATGCGAATGACTCCATCATTCTCAGAACCTCACTCTTGGCCACTAAAAGACCCCTGATAGATGTTGAGGAAGGAGAGAAGGCACTGAGGTTGCATGAGGACTGGATGGTGTTCAAGGTTTTTAACCCTCCATTACCCCCTGACAAGGGAGGTACTTGCATAAAGGATTCAGCATTCAAGCCTCCTCCCTTGAATGGAACCGGTTCAACCCCCTACCACCAAACGTAAGTTTGGTGTCGGGTGTGCACTATCAACCAAGGAAGAGGGTCCTAAGAGAAAGATGCTTGGGGATGGAGGACCAGAAAGATCCCTACTAAAGGCTTCTCACCATGGAAGATGGTAGTATTCACTTATCTCATCATAGTATTCACCATGGAAGAGGGAAATGGCACAAAGGGACACCAACATATTTCTACAAGCCCGACCCTGCCTCATGCAGTGAACAAGATCCTATCTCTTGAGCGTATTAAGCTAATCCATGAGAGCACACGAAGGACGCTCCCAATAAGAGTAAGAATTTAATCCTCTATGACTACCTTCCTCCTTAAAAGGAGCTGTCCGTCAAGCTAATGACATTAAAGAAGCGCTTGTTGGGAGGCAATCCAACCATGACTAGAGTATTTCTTTCTTTTTTTAGTATTTGAGTTTTATTAGTCTATCTTAGATTGCTTTCTTAGCTTTTTAAGGTTTGTGATCATGTGCAGTAGTCAAGACAGAGACAGAGACATTCAGAGATGAAAACAGAACACTTGGAGTGATCCTCTTGCTGGCGTTGAATGCTAGACAAGGAGGCAAGAGGGGCGTTTAACGCCCCATATGGGTAAGAAAGCTGGCGTTGAACACCACACAAAGAGCAGTGTGGGCATTCAACGCCCAAGAGGGAGCAGCTTTGCTGGCGTTGAATGCCAGAATGGGACCATTCTGGGCATTCAACGCCCTACTTGGAGCAATAAGCTGGCATTGAACGCCAGCCAGGGAGTAGAGGCTGGGCGTTCAACGCCCACAAGGGGGCAGAAAATTTGAGTTCCCTAGCCTCTCAAGATCAGTGGGTCCCACAGATTCTACACCTACCCCACCTATCATTCACCCCTTTCCTTCCCTCTCTCTATCTCTACCTCTACCTCTTTCTTCTTCTTCTAATCTCTTCTTCCCCATTGTTCATATTTGTTCGAGAACGAGCAAAACTCTTAAGTTTGGTGTTGCAAAAGCTTTGCTTTTTTACTTCTACCACTCCTAAGTATGGCACCAAAGACTGGTGAAACCTCAAGAAAGAGGAAGGGAAATGCACTTGCCTCCACTTTCTTCACCTCATATGTCACTTATGCAATTCAGCCGGAATTATCATAAAAAGAGACATCCCCATTGAGGAGGACAAATCCATCACTAAAAGAAGGACGGAGCATGTTAGAAAATATACACATGAGCCACAACAAGAAATCCCTGAGATGCCTCAAAGGATGTGCTTTCTTCCCCAAGGGTATTTGAATCAACTAAATACTTCTCTAGAAGAATTAAAGCTCCAACATGGATCAGCTGAGGATGGAACACCAAGAGCATGTCACCATCCTTCATGAAATAAGAGAAGATCAGAGAGCTATGAGGAAAAAGCAACATAGATAGCGGTGTGACATAGAAGAGATCAAGTGCTCCATTGGATTCTCTAGAGGAAGCAGTAGCTGCCGTCACTAAGGTGGTCACGCTCCATATCCCCATTTGCTTATGTTCTTTTTCTGTTTTTCATTATGCTTTATCTTAGTGTCTATTTCTTATTTCTAGTGCATGATCATCTTTATTTATGTCTTAAAGCTATGAAATATTCCATGCATCTCTCGCCATACTTAAAAGAAAAATTTTATTTGAAAAAGAGAATTAAGATGCATAAACTCGAGTAATGTCATAAGAATAGTTCAATTATTTTGATGTAATGGCATTGTTTTTACTCTCTGAATGCATGAAATAAACAGTGCATGTTTGATAATGGAGTTAAGAATGTTGGCTTTTGAAAGAATGATGAAAAAGGTGAAGTATTATTGGTAATCTGAAAAATCTAAAAATTGATTGTTGAAGCAAGAAAAAGCAGCAAAAGAGAAAGAAAAAGAAAATTATGCGAAAAAAAGAGCAAGCAAAAAAAAAGAAAAAGAAAAAGCCAATAGCTCTTTAAACCAAAAGGCAAGAGCAAGGGTCCAAGGATTTGAGCATCAATGGTTAGGAGGGTCTAAAAAGAAACAAAATCTTGGCCTAAAAAGTTCAAATGAGCTCCTCCCCTAACTAAATGCTTGTGGTGTGAAGTTGTCAAGTGAAAAGCTTGAGACTGAGCAGTTAAAGTCATGATCCAAAGCAAAAGAGTGTGCTTAAGAACTTCGGACACCACTGGCAGGGGATTCTAGCACAGATGAATCACAATCCGAAAGGGTTCACCAGTTAAGTGTCTGTGGCGTTTATGTATTCACTGGTAATACTGGAAAACAAAGAGCTTAGGGTCACGGCCAAGACTCAAAAGAAGCCGTGTTCAAGAATGAAGAAGAACTAAACAAGGAGAATCAATAGTATCATCCAGATTCTGAGTTCCTAAAGATGCCAATTATTCTGAGCTTCAAAGGAAAGTGAGATGCCAAAACTATTCAGATGCAAAAAGCTACTAGTCCCGCTCATCTAATTGAAACTGAGCTTCATTGAGAACTCTGAGAGTTATTGTATCCTTCTCTTCTTTTTAATCCTATTTTGTTTTTGGTTGCTTGGGGACAAGCAACAGTTTAAGTTTGGTGTTCTGATGAGCGGATATTTTATACGCTTTTTGGCATCATTTTCATATAGTTTTTGTTATCTTTTGTTTAAGTTTTATTATATTTTCATAGGTTTTAGTGAAAAATTCACATTTTTGGATTCTACTTTGAGTTGTTGTGTTTTATGATGATTTCAGGTAAATTCTAGGTGAAATTGAAGAGCTTTGGAAAAGTCTGACTCAAAGACAGAGAAAGGATTACAGATGTTTTCAGATTCTGACCTCCATACACTCGAAGAAGCATTTCTAGAGACACAAAAGTCCAAATGGCACACTCTCAATAGCTATGGAAAGCTAACATCTAGGGCTTTCCAACAATATATGATAGTCTATACTTTGCTCTGGAAATAAAGGCCCAAAACTGGCATTCAATGCCAGCTACCGACCCCATTCCTGGCGTTGGACGCCCAAAAGGGAGCAACATGTGCCCAATGCCCAAAAAAGAGTCCAAAGATGGCGTCCAACACCCCAGAGGGAGTACCAACTCGTTGCTTCACTCAAGCTCAGCCCAAACACTCACCAAGTGGGCCCGAAAAGTAGATTTTTACACTACAAGACTAGTTTATCTTATTTTTATCATTTTTAGTTATCAGATTAGTATATATAGAACAAGGATCACCCTTGTTCAAAGACTTTTACCTTATTGGTATGCGAAATTGTTATTCAGGTTGTGAATTATTGTTCGAAATTGATTCCCTGGCGATGGCACCAAAAACGGATGCACAAAACCATGGTCTAAACATATCTTCACAACTTCGCATAACTAACCAGCAAGTGTACTGGGTCGTCCAAGTAATACCTTACGTGAGTAAGGGTCGAATCCCACGGAGATTGTTGGTATGAAGCAAGCTAAGGTCACCTTGTAAATCTCAGTCCGGCGGATATAAAATAGTTATGTAGTTTTCGAAATTTAGTAATAAAAGAAGGATAGGAATACTTACGTAAATCATTGGTGAGAATTTCAGATAAGCGTATGAAGATGCATTCGTTCCTCTGAACCTCCGCTTTCCTGCTGTCTTCATCCAATCAGCCTTACTCCTCTCTATGGCTGGCTTTATGTAAGGATGTCACCGGTGCCAATGGCTACTTTCAATCCTCTCGGGAAAATGGTCCAAATGCTCTGTCACAGCACGGCTAATCGTCTGGAGGCATCACCCTTGTCGATGGTTGCATCCTATTCCTCTCTGTGAAAATGGTCCGATGCGCTGTCACTGCATGGCTAATCATCTTGGAGGTTCTCGATCATACTGGAATAGAATTTACTATCCTTTTGCGTCTGTCACTACGCCCAACACTCGCGAGTTTGGAGTTCGTCACAGTCATTCAATCCCAGAGTCCTACTCGGAATACCACAGACAAGGTTTAGACTTTCCGGACTCTCATGAATGCCGCCATCAATCTAGCTTATACCACGAAGATTCTGATTAAGAGATCTAAGAGATAATCATTCAATCTAAGGTAGAACGGGAGTTGTTGTCAGGCACGCGTTCATAGGGAATGATGATGATTGTCACATTCATCACATTCAAGTTGAAGTGCGAATGAATATCTTAGAAGCAGAATAAGTTGAATTGAATAGAAAACAGTAGTACTTTGCATTAATCTTTGAGGAACAGCAGAGCTCCACACCTTAATCTATGGAGTGTAGAAACTCTACCGTTGAAGAATACATAAGTGAATAGAGGGTAAGCATGGCCGAATGGCCAGCCTCCCATGGAGGTCTAGAGATCTAAAAATGATCAAAAGATGTCTAATACAATAGTAAAAAGTCCTATTTATAATAAACTAGTTACTAGGGTTTACAGAAGTAAGTAATTGATGCATAAGTCCACTTTCGGGGCCCACTTGGTGTGTGCTTGGGCTGAGCCTGAATGTTACACGTGCAGAGGTCATTCTTGGAGTTGAACGCCAGCTTTTGTGCCATTTTGGGCGTTGAACTCCACTTTGCAACTTGTTTCTGGCACTGGACGCCAGAACTGGGCAGAGAGCTGGCGTTGAACGCCAGTTTATGTCGTCTAAACTCGGCCAAAGTATGGACTATTATACATTGCTGGAAAGCCCTGAATATCTACGTTCTAACGCAATTGGAAGCGCGCCATTTTGAGTTCTGTAGCTCCAGAAATTCGACTTTGAGTGCAGGGAGGTCAGAATCCAACAGCATCAGCAGTCCTTCTTCAACCTCTGAATCTGATTTTTGCTCAAGTCCCTCAATTTCAGCCAGAAAATACCTGAAATTACAGAAAAACACACAAACTCATAGTAAAGTCCAGAAATGTGAATTTAACATAAAAACTAATGAAAACATCCCTAAAAGTAACCAGATTCTACTAAACAAGCGCATGGTTAGGGACAGCTTGGTTTAGCTGCTTAGACCAGGATTTTATTCCTTTAGGTCCTCCTATCCACTGATGCTCAAAGCCTTGGGATCCTTTTTTTTTTCCCTTGCCTTTTGGTTTTAAGAGTTATTGGCTTTTTGCTCTTGCCTCTTGGTTTTAAGAGCTTTTGGCTTTTTCTGCTTGCTTTTGCTCTCTTTTTTTTCGCCTATAATTTTTTTTTGCAAGCTTTGTTCTTTGCTGCTTTTTCTTGCTTCAAGAATCATTTTTATGATTTTTCAGATTATCAAATAACATGTCTCCTAGTCATCATTCTTTCAAGAGCCAACATATTTAACATTCTTAAACAACAACTTCAAAAGACATATGCACTGTTCAAGCATTCATTCAGAAAACAAGAAGCATTGTCACCACGTCAATATAATTAAGCTAAGTTCAAGGATAAATTCGAAACTCATGTACTTCTTGTTCTTTTGAATTAAAACATTTTTCATTTAAGAGAGGTGATGGATTCATAGGACATTCATAACTTTAAGACATAGTTACTAACTACTAATGATCATGTAATAAGACACAAACATAGATAAGCACTTAACATAGAGAAAACAAAAAACAGAGAATTTAAGAACAAGGAATGAGTCCACCTTAGTGATGGTGGCGTTTCCTTCTTGAGGAACCAATGATGTCCTTGAGCTCTTCTATGTCTCTTCCTTGTCTTTGTTGCTCCTCCCTCATTGCTTTTTGATCTTCTCTTATTTCATGAAGGATGATGGAGTGCTCTTGATGTTCCACCCTTAATTGTCCCATATTGGAACTTAATTCTTCTAGGGAGGTGTTGATTTTCTCCCAATAGTTTTGTGGAGGAAAATGCATTTGAGGCATCTCTGGGATCTCATGGTGATGAGCTTCATGTGCCTCTTGAGCTCCATGAATGAGCTCTCTTGCTTGCTCCATCCTTTTCTTAGTGATGGGCTTCTCTTCCTCAATGTGAATGTCTCCTTCTATGAAAGCTCCAGCTGAGTAACATAGATGGCAAATAAGATGAGGAAAAGCTAGCCTTGCCCCAGGGGAGGGCTTTTCGGCTATTTTGTAGAGTTCAAGGGAGATGACTTCATGAACTTCTACTTCCTCTCCAATCATGATGCTATGGATCATGATGGCCTGATCCACAGTAACTTCAGATCGGTTGCTAGTGGGGATGATGGAGCGTTGGATGAACTCCAACCATCCTCTAGCCACAGGCTTGAGGGCCAGTCTTCTTAGTTGAACCAGCTTGCCTTTGGAGTCAATCTTCCATTGAGCTCCTTTCACACATATGTCCATGAGGACTTGGTCCAACCTTTGATTAAAGTTGACCCTTCTAGTGTAGGGGCGTTCATCTCCTTGCATCATAGGCAAGTTAAACGCCAACCTCACATTCTCCGGGCTAAAATCTAAGTATTTCCCCCGAATCATTGTAACATAATTCTTTGGATTCGGGTTCTTACTTTGATCATGGTTCCTAGTGATCCATGCATTGGCATAGAACTCTTGAACCATTAGGATGCCGACTTGTTGGATGGGGTTTGTTAGAACTTCCCATCCTCTTCTTTGGATTTCATGTCAGATCTCCGGATACTCATTTCTCTTGAGTTTGAAAGGGACCTCAGGGATCACCTTCTTCTTGTCCACAACATCATAGAAGTGGTCTTGATGAGCTTTGGAGATGAATCTTTCCATCTTCCATGACTCGGAGGTGGAAGCTTTTGTCTTCCCTTTTCCTTTTCTAGAGGATTCTCTGGTCTTAGGTGCCATCAATGGTAATGGAAAAACAAAAAGCTTATTCTTTTACCACACCAAACTTAGAATTTTTGCTCGCCCTCGAGCAAGAGAAGAAAGAATAGATGAAGAAGAAGAAGAAAATGGAGGAGAGGGAGAAGGGGTTGTGTTTCGGCCAAGAAGAGAAGAGAGGGTTGTGTTGTGTGAAAATGGAGAAGAATGGAGGGCTTTATATAGTGGGGGGAGAGGGTGTTAGGTTCGGCCATTTAGGGTGGGTTGGGTGGGAAATTGATTTTGAATTTTGAAGGTAGGTGGAGTTTATGAGGTAGGTTTATGGGGAAAAGTGGATGGATGTGAGTGGTGAAGTGGTGATAGGGAAGAGAGATTGAGGTGATTGGTGAAGGGTTTTGGAGAAGAGTGTTTATGGGATTGTGTAAAAGAGGGGTGAGAAAAAGTGAGTGGAGGTAGGTGTGGATCCTGTGGGGTCCACAGATCCTGAGGTGTTCAAGGATTTACAACCTTGAACCAAATTAGGCATGTAAAATGCCCTTGCACACAACTCTGGGCGTTCAGCGCCAACTCTTCTCCAGGGAGCAATTCTAGCGTTCAGCGCCCAGATGCTGCCCATTTTGGGCGTTCAGCGCCCAGATACTGCCCATTTTGGGCGTTCAGCGCCAGAACCATGCTCTGTTCTGGCATTGAACGCCAGACAGGTGCTTCCTCCAGGGTGTGATTTTTCTTCCGCTGTTTTTTATTCTGTTTCTAAATTTTTCGTTTATTTTGTGACTCCACATGATCATCCTAGGAAAACATGAAAAAAAAATAAAATTAGATAAATAAACATTGGGTTGCCTCCCAACAAGCGCTTCTTTAATGTCAATAGCTTGATAGTGGGCTCTCATGGAGCCTCACAGATGTGCAGAGCTTTGTTGAGACCTCCAAACATCAAACTTAGAGTTTGGATATGGGTGTTTGACACCAAACTCCTGAACCAAGGTCACACAGAGCCTTAAAGATCATGGTGCCTATGGTACAAGGTATTATGAACTTTCCAGGATCCTGTCTCTTCTGAGGCAATGTCAGTTGATCCAGATCACTTAGTTCATTGGTGAACAAGGGCGGTTCATCTTCCCAAGTATCAATGCCAAATAATTTGGCATTCAGCTTCATGATTGCACCAAGGACTTGGCAGCTTGCTCTTCAGTAACATCCTCATTCTCTTCAGAAGAGGAATACTTATCAGAGCTTATGAATGGCATAAGGAGGTTCAATGGAATCTCTATGGTCTCTAGATGAGTCTCTGATTCCTTTGGTTCCTCAGAGGGAAACTCCTTATTGATCACTGGACGTCCCAGGAGGTCTTCCTCCTTGGGATTCACGTCCTCTCCTTCCCTTATAGGTTCGGCCATGGTAATTAATTCAATGGCCTTGCACTCTCCTTTTGGATTTTCTTCTGTATTACTTGGGAGAGTACTAGGAGGGATTTCAGTGATCCTTTTACTCAGCTGGCCCACTTGTTCTTCCAAATTTCTAATGGAAGACCTTGTTTCATTCATGAAACTTACAGTAGCCTTGGATAGATCAGAGACTAAGTTTGCTAAATTAGAGGTATTTTGTTCAGAGTTCTCTGTCTGTTGCTGAGTGGATGATGGAAAAGGCTTGCTGTTGCTAAACCTATAACTTCCACCATTATTAAAGCCTTGTTGAGGCTTTTGATCCTTCCATGAGAGATTTGGATGATTTCTCCATGATGGATTATAGGTGTTTCCATAAGGTTCACCTAAGTAATTCACCTCTGCTATTGCAGGGTTTTCAGGATCATAGGCCTCTTCTTCAGAAGGTGCCTCTTGAGTACTGTTGGATGCAGCTTGCATTCCATTCAGACTCTGAGAAATCATATTGACTTGCTGAGTCAATATTTTATTCTGAGCCAATATGGCATTCAGAGTATCAATTTCAAGAAATCCCTTCTTCATAGGCATCCCAGTACTCACAGGGTTCCTCTCAGAAGTGTACATGAACTGGTTATTAGCAACCATGTCAATGAGTTCTTGAGCTTCTGCAGGCGTTTTCTTTAGGTGAATGGATCCACCTGCAGAAGTATCCAATGAAATCTTTGATAACTCAGATAAACCATCATAGAATATATCCAGGATGGTCCATTCTGAAAGCATGTCAGAAGGACACTTTTTGTTCAGCTGCTTGTATCTTTTCCAAGCTTCATAGAGGGATTCACCTTCTTTCTGTCTGAAGGTTTGAACATCCGCTCTAAGCTTGCTCAGCTTTTGAGGAGGAAAGAACTTGGCTAAAAAAGCCGTGACCAGCTTATCCCAAGAGTTCAGGCTGTCTTTAGGTTGAGAGTCCAACCATATTCTAGCTCTGTCTCTTACAGCAAAAGGGAAAAGCATGAGCCTGTAGACTTCAGGATTTACTCCATTAGTCTTAACAGTATCACAGATCTGCAAAAATTCAGTTAAGAACTGAAAAGGATCTTCAGATGGAAGTCCATGAAACTTGCAGTTTTGTTGCATCAGAGAAACTAGCTGAGGTTTCAGCTCAAAATTGTTTGCTCCAATGGTAGGTGATGAGCGGATATTTTATACGCTTTTTGGAGATAATTTCATATAGTTTTGAGTATAAAAACTGGCGTTCAACTCCACAAATGGCCTCTGCACGTGAATTGCTTAAGTCTCAGCCCAGCACACACCAAGTGGGCCCCAGAAGTAGATTTCTGCATCATCCATCATAGTATACTCATATTTTGTAACCCTAGGCTACTAGTTTAGTATTTAAACAACTTTTAGAGACTTATTTTGCATCTCATGACATTTTAGATCTAAACTTTGTATTCTCTGACGGCATGAGTCTCTAAACCCCATTATTGGGGGTGAGGAGCTCTGCTGTGTCTCGATGAATTAATGCAAGTATTTCTGTTTTCCATTCAAACACGCTTGTTCCTATCTAAGATGTTCATTCGCGCTTAACTGTGATGAAGGTGATGATCTGTGAAATTCATCACCTTCCTCAAACCACGAACGTGTGATTGACAACCACCTCCGTTCTATATCCGATTGAATGAGCATCTCTTAGATTCTTTAATCAGAATCTCCGTGGTATAAGCTAGATTATTTGCAATTCAACTGATAAACATAATTGACTTCCTGACTAAGATTTACAAGATAACCATAGATTGCTTCAAACCAACAATCTCCGTGGGATTCGACCCTTACTCACGTGAGGTATTACTTGGACGACCCAGTGCACTTGCTGGTCAGTGGTACGAGTTGTGAAAAGTGTGATTCACAATTTGTGCACCATGTTTTTGGCGCCGTTGCCGAGGATTGTTCGTGTTTGAACAACTGACAGATTATTTTGTTGCTTAGATTAGGAAAATTTTTCTTTTTGGTCTAGAGTCTCTTATTATTGTTCTTGGTTAAAAATATCCTTCTTTAAAACAAGTGTTACATTTATTGCCCAATTGGCTAGAGCGTTAGTCTAAGCCCGTGGCAGTTTGGTACACTCTTTTTAAAACCTTTTTCATAAATAATATTTTCTCTATAAAATTTTGTGCCAAACTTTAAGTTTGGTGTTTTCTTGTTGATTTTTCTGTGTTTTTCGAAAATTTATGTTGGTTTTCTAAAAATTTTAAGTTTGGTGTTCTTGAGTTTTCCTTGTGACTTGATCTTAAAATTTTTAAGTTTGGTGTTCCTTGGTGTTTTCCCTCCAAAATTTTCGAAAATAAGGAGCATTAGATCTAAAAATTTTAAATCTTGTGCCATCTTATTGTTTTTCTCTTTCCTCTTAAAAGGCAAAAATATCTTTTCTCTCTATTTTAAAAACAATTTTTCGAAATATATTTCAAAAAATTCAGATTTTTATTTCAAAATTTAAAACCTTTTTCAAAAATCATTATATCTTTTTCAAAATCTCCTAACCACTTTCTCTTTCCTCACTTTTTCGAAAATCTTTTACTCATTTTTATTTATTTTATTTTGATATGATGCCTGGGAGAGATACAGAGAGATGCTACGAAAATGCCCCTCTGAAATGTTTTCAGAGTGGGTTCAGTTAGACATCTTCTACTATGGGCTTGCAGAAGGAGCTCAGATGTCTCTAGATTACTCAGCTGGTGGATCTATCCATATGAGAAAGACAATTGAAGAGGCTCAAGAGCTCATTGATACAGTTGCCAGGAATCAGCATCTGTACCTAAGCAGCAACCCTTCCATGAATGAAGAGGTTGAAACAGTAACTGCTGAATTCAGTACTGTAAAACAAGCTGCTGAATTCAATCAGCAATTGGATTTTCTAACAAAGCAGCTAGCTGAATTCAAGGACAGGCTACAAGAGACAAGGATAGCTAATATACATATGGACGAACAGTTTAAGCAAACAAAGCAGCAACTATCAAGGCAAATAACAGAAGAATGCCAAGCAGTTCAATTAAGAAGTGGGAAAACATTAAATACCCCACCTCAAGGCATCAAAAAGTCAAGAAATGAGCAACCCACCAAAGATTCACCTGAGGACAGTAAGAGCCCAGGGAAAAATAATTCTGGCGCTAAAACACCAGAGAATTGGTGGAAGGCTGGCGCTGAACGCCCAGACCATGCCCAAAACTGGCGTTCAACGCCAGAAACAAGGCAAGATTGGCGTTCAACGCCAGAAATGGGCAAGAATCTGGCGTTGAACGCCTAAATAGGGCAGAATCCAGCGTTGAACGCCCAAAATGGGCACATTTCTGGCGTTCAGGCGCCAGGAACAGACAGTGAGCTGGCGTCTAACGTCACTCCAGCTTCTAACTCTGGAACTCAATTGCCAGTGAGGGATCAGACACACACAGATGCTGATAACAACCCCTCTAAAAAGGCTTCTTCAACCACTTCTGTAGGCAATAAACCTGCAGCAACTAAGGTTGAAGAATATAAAGCCAAGATACCTTATCCTCAAAAACTCCGGAAAGAGGAGCAGGATAAGCAATTTGCTCGCTTTGCAGATTATCTCAGGACTCTTGAAATAAAGATTCCATTTGCAGAAGCACTTGAGCAAATACCTTCTTATGCTAAGTTCATGAAAGAGGTCTTGAGTCATAAGAAGGATTGGAGAGAAACAGAAAGAGTTCTCCTCACTGAAGAATGCAGTGCAGTCATTCTGAAAAGCTTTCCTGAAAAGCTTAAAGACCCGGGGAGTTTTCTGATACCATGCATACTAGAAGATAATTGCACCAAGACAGCTTTATGCGATCTTGGGGCAAGCATCAACCTAATACCTGCATCCACTATTAGGAAGCTTGGCTTAACTGAAGAAGTTAAACCAACCCGGATATGTCTCCAACTTGCTGATGGTTCCACTAAATACCCATCAGACGTGATTGAAGACATGATTGTCAGAGTTGGGCCATTCACCTTTCCCACTGACTTTGTTGTGCTGGAAATGGAGGAGCACAAGAGTGCTACTCTCATTCTAGGAAGACCCTTCCTAGCAACTGGACGATCCCTCATTGACGTCCAACAGGGGGAAATAACCCTGAGAGTCAATGATGATGAGTTTAAGTTGAACGCTGTCAAAGCCATGCAGCATCCAGACACATCAACAGACTGCATGAAAGTTGATCTTATTGACTCTTTGGTAGAAGAAATCAACATGGCTGAGAGTCTCGAATCAGAGTTGGAAGACATCTTTAGAGATGTTCAGCCTGATTTGGAGGATTCAGAGGACATGAAAGAGCCTCTGAACTTTCTTCTGAAAGAGGAAAAATCTCCTAAACCCGAGCTCAATCCATTACCACCATCCTTGAAATATGCATTTCTAGGAGAAGGTGATACTTTTCCAGTGATCATAAGCTCTGCTCAAAGCTCAAAGAGAATCCTGGAACGGACAGTAAATACCCGTAGAAAGGATTGGGCACGGAGCTTGGATGATGCTCTGTGGGCTTACAGAACAGCATTCAAGACCCCTATAGGGGCCTCTCCATACCAACTCGTGTATGGTAAGGCATGCCACCTGCCCGTGGAACTGGAATATAAGGCCTACTGGGCAACCAGATTCCTAAACTTTGACGCCAAATTAGCAGGAGAAAAACGATTGCTCCAGCTAAATGAGCTAGAGGAATTCAGATTCACAGCTTTCGAAAATGCCAAGCTTTATAAAGAAAAATAAAAAAAATGGCATGATAGAAAGCTTTCATCTAGAATCTTTGAACCAGGACAGAAGGTCTTGTTGTTTAACTCTAGACTCAGGCTATTCCCCGGGAAACTGAAATCCCGGTGGATGGGACCATACGTGATTACAAGTGTATCACCATATGGTTATGTGGAGCTTCAAGATATTGATTCTGATAAGAAGTTCATTGTCAATGGACAGAGAATCAAGCATTATCTTGAAGGCAACATTGAGCAAGAATGCTCAAGGCTAAAGCTAGATTAAAAGCTCAGCAAGGTCCA
>NC_029794.2:27575125-27576254 GCF_000816755.2 Arachis ipaensis | reverse complement strand
CCAATTGAATCCGCCTGACTGAGATTTACATGATGACCATAGCTTGCTTCAAGCCGGCAATCTCCGTGGGATCGACCCTTACTCACGGTATTACTTATTACTTGGACGACCCAGTGCACTTGCTGGTCAGTGGTACGAGTTGTGAAAAGTGTGATTCACAATTTGTGCACCAGTAAGATGCTTCTAGTCACGTACGTATGAGTGTTGGCAGTGGCCAACTTTAAAGAAAGCACGATGAGTTCCGTGTACGCAGGACGTATCAGAATGCTCTTCAGAGTCCTTTCAGGTTCTGGATCAGCTTCAACAAGAATGCCTTTTTCTTTGTTCCTGCTCATAAGAAAGAGAAGAGAACAAGAAAAGAAGAGGAATCCTCTATGTCACAGTAAAGAGGTTCCTTATTGTTAGTAGAAAAAGAAAAGGAATAGGGATGAAGAAGAATGAAGAATCCAAACACAAGGGTAAGGATAGGAGCAGTGAATTGAGATGAGGAGATATTAGTAGATAAATAAATAAATAGAATAAGATGGGAGAGGGAGAATTTTCGAAAATAATTTTTGAAAAAGAGTTAGTGATTTTCGAAAATAGTTTTTGAAAAAGGTTAGTAATTTTCGAAAATTAAAATCCAAAATTAAAATAATTAGTTAATTAAAAAGAATTTTTGAAAAAGAGGGAGATATTTTCGAAAATTAGAGAGAGAGAGTTAATTAGGTGGTTTTGAAAAAGATAAAAAACAAACAAAAAGTTAGTTAGTTAGTTGAAACAAATTTTGAAAATTAATTTTGAAAAGATAAGAAGATAGGAAGTTAGAAAAGATATTTTGAAATCAAATTTTTGAAAAAGATAAGATAAGAAGATATTTTTGAAAAGATATGATTGAAATTAGTTTTTGAAAAAGATTTGATTTTTAAAATCATAATTAATGACTTGATTCACAAGAAATCACAAGATATGATTCTAGAATTTAAAGTTTGAATCTTTCTTAATAAGTAAGTAACTAACTTGAAATTTTTGAATCAAAACATTAATTGATGATGTTATTTTTGAAAATTATGAGGTAAAGATAAGAAAAAGATTTTTGAAAAATATTTTTAAAATTTTCGAAAATAACTAAGAAAAATGAAAAAGATTT
>NC_029794.2:27542365-27572756 GCF_000816755.2 Arachis ipaensis | reverse complement strand
TATTTTTGAATTTTGAAAAGATATGATTGAAATTAGTTTTTGAAAAAGATTTGATTTTTAAAATCATAATTAATGACTTGATTCACAAGAAGATATGATTATAAGAAAAAGATTTTTGAAAAATATTTTTAAAATTTTCGAAAATAACTAAGAAAAATGAAAAAGATTTGATTTTTGAAAAAAATTTTGAAAAAGATAAGATTTTTAAATTGAAAATTTGATTTGACTCATAAAAACAACTAGATTTTAAAAATTTTTGAAAAAGTCAAATCTAATTTTCGAATTTATGAGAGAGAAAAAAAAGGAAGATATTTTTTTGATTTTTGAATTTTGAATTTTTAATGATGAGGGAGAAAAACACTAAAATGATGCAATGCATGAAATTTTTAGATTAAAACAATGAATGCATGTAAGAATGCTATGAATGTCAAGATGAACACCAAGAACACTTTGAATGTCAAGATGAACATCAAGTCTTATTTTTGAAAATTTTTATATGCAAAGAAAACATGCAAGACACCAAACTTAGAAATCTTTCATGTTTAGACTCTATGGATGCAAAAATGCACATGTAAAACAAGAAAAGATGCAAAACAAGAAAACATTAAGATCAAACAAGAAGACTTACTAAGAACAACTTGAAGATCATGAAGAACACTATGAATGCATGGATTTTCGAAAAATGCAAGATGAATATGCAATTGACACCAAACTTATAACATGACACATGACTCAAACAAGAAACACAAAAAATATTTTTGATTTTTATGATTTTATGATTTTTTTGTATTTTCTTTTAATTTTTTTTTCGAAAATCATTTTGAAAAAGAAAAATAAGGATTCCAAAATTTTTAATATGAATTCTAGGAATCTTATGCTCTTTAGTCTAAAGCTCCAATCAAAGGGTTAGGCATGGCTTAATAGCCAGCCAAGCTCTAGCATGTAAATTACATCCATTGAGGTGATTAGTTGAAGACCAATCCCAAAGCAGTTTGGGTATGGCTTTACAGCCAGATAGGATTCAACATGTTTCAGGAAACACTAGAACTCATTCTTAAAAATTCTGAAAAAAATATATTTTGAAAACATTTTTATTTTTATTTTTTTTTCAAAAACAAAGGAGAAATTTTAGAAAGATTTTTTTGAAAAATTTTTGAAAACAAAATAAGAAGAAAATTACCTAATCTGAGCAACAAGATGAACCGTCAGTTGTCCAAACTCAAACAATCCCCGGCAACGGCGCCAAAAACTTGGTATGCAAAATTGTTACTCAGGTATTGAATTATTGTTCGAAATTGATTCCCTGGCGATGGCACCAAAAACGGATGCACAAAACCATGGTCTAAACATATCTTCACAACTTCGCATAACTAACCAGCAAGTGCACTGGGTCGTCCAAGTAATACCTTACGTGAGTAAGGGTCGAATCCCACGGAGATTGTTGGTATGAAGCAAGCTATGGTCACCTTGTAAATCTCAGTCAGGCGGATATAAAATAGTTATGTAGTTTTCGAAATTTAGTAATAAAAGAAGGATAGGAATACTTATGTAAATCATTGGTGAGAATTTCAGATAAGCGTATGAAGATGCATTCGTTCCTCTGAACCTCCGCTTTTCTGCTGTCTTCATCCAATCAGTCTTACTCCTCTCTATGGCTGGCTTTATGTAAGGATGTCACCGGTGCCAATGGCTACTTTCAATCCTCTCGGGAAAATGGTCCAAATGCTCTGTCACAGCACGGCTAATCGTCTGGAGGCATCACCCTTGTCGATGGTTGCATCCTATTCCTCTCTGTGAAAATGGTCCGATGCGCTGTCACTGCATGGCTAATCATCTTGGAGGTTCTCGATCATACTGGAATAGAATTTACTATCCTTTTGCGTCTGTCACTATGCCCAGCACTCGCGAGTTTGGAATTCGTCACAGTCATTCAATCCCAGAGTCCTACTCGGAATACCACAGACAAGGTTTAGACTTTCCGGACTCTCATGAATGCCGCCATCAATCTAGCTTATACCACAAAGATTCTGATTAAGAGATCCAAGAGATAATCATTCACTCTAAGGTAGAACGGGAGTGGTTGTCAGGCACGCGTTCATAGGGAATGATGATGATTGTCACGTTCATCACATTCAAGTTGAAGTGCGAATGAATATCTTAGAAGCGGAATAAGTTGAATTGAATAGAAAATAGTAGTACTTTGCATTAATCTTTGAGGAACAGCAGAGCTCCACACCTTAATCTATGGAGTGTAGAAACTTTACCGTTGAAGAATACATAAGTGAATAGAGGGTAAGCATGGCCGAATGGCCAGCCTCCCATGGAGGTCTAGAGATCTAAAAATGATCAAAAGATGTCTAATACAATAGTAAAAAGTCCTATTTATAATAAACTAGTTACTAGGGTTTACAGAAGTAAGTAATTGATGCATAAGTCCACTTCCGGGGCCCACTTGGTGTGTGCTTGGGCTGAGCTTGAATGTTACACGTGCATAGGTCATTCTTGGAGTTGAACGCCAGCTTTTGTGCCATTTTGGGCGTTGAACTCCACTTTGCAACTTGTTTCTGGCGCTGGATGCCAGAATTGGGCAGAGAGCTGGCGTTGAACGCCAGTTTGCGTCGTCAGATGACTTTCGGATATGACTTTGTATGATGGCACTACAGATCCTAACCATCACCTCAGCAACTTCAGAAGTAGGATGTACCTCACCGACGCCTCAGATGCAGTTCGCTGCAAAGCTTTTCCAACAACTCTCACGAAGACAGCAATCAGATGATTCGACAACCTACCTCCGAAGTCCATCTCAAGCTTTGATGACCTAGCCAAAAAATTCCTGGCCAGATTCTCCATCCAAAAAGACAAGGCTAAGCACGCCCTCAGTCTACTAGGAATCAAGCAAGGAGATCGGGAAAGTCTTCGCAACTACATGAAAAGATTCAATAAAACATACCTAGACATACAAAGCTTGCCAACAGAGGCCGCCATCATGGGCCTCATCAATGGCCTACGAGAGGGACCTTTTAGCCAATCCATATCAAGGAAGTATCCCACATCTCTGGACGAAGTGCAAGAACGAGCGAAGAAATACATTAACATGGAAGAAAATTCTCGACTAGGAGAAACCTCAAAATCCGGATTCACCTACCGGGATAAAGATAAAGAGTCCAAAAAGAAGGAAGATCGACAAGGGAAAAAAATTAAAAAATATCATAATTACACCCTCCCTCCGGGTGTCTCTTGTGGATGTGTACAAGGAAGTCTGCCACACAGAAAAAATACCCCCAACTCGACCACTCAAAGGCAAAAGAGGAGGAGGAAACCGAAACGAGTATTGTGAATACCATCGTATCCGTGGACATTCCACCAACGAATGCTTTGATCTAAAAAATGTCATAGAAAAGTTAGTAAGAGAAGGAAAACTAGATCGGTATTTGGCCACCCGAGATGATGAGCAAAGAAAAAGGAGGAGGGACAATGAGGTCGGATGAACCGAGCGATCACCTCGTACGCTAGAAAGACATGTTCATATGATACACGGAGGATTTGTAGGAGGAGGAATCTCCAAATCATCCCGCAAAAGATATCTTAAAGAAATATATCATGTCGAAGGAAAGGAGGAAGCACCCGACATCCCTGCAATCACGTTCACCAAAGAAGACGCATCCGGTATCATCTCAGGACACGACGATCCCATGGTCATCACCATTATACTGGCAAACGCCAATCTCCACCGTACATTAATAGACCAAGGGAGCTCCGCTGACATCTTATTCAAAACTGCCTTCGACAAGCTCGGCTTAGAAGAAAAAGAGCTTAGAGCATACCCGAACAGCCTGTTCGGACTAGGAGATACCCCAGTACAACCACTTGGATACATCTCACTACACACAACGTTCGGAAAAGGAAACCAATCCAGAACTCTCAAAATAGACTACATCGTGGTCAACGTGAGTTCAGCCTACAATGCCTTAATAGGTCGAACAACATTGAATCAACTCGACGCAATAGTCTCAACTCCACATCTATGCATGAAATTCCCAACTGCAGAAGGAATAGCTACAATAAAAGCAGATCAAAAGATGGCGCGCCGCTGTTATAACGAAAGTCTAAATCTCAGAGGCGGAAGAGAAGAATTCCATACAATTGAGCTTGGTGGAGTTCAGAGACGAGAAGAACTCTGTCCACAACCCGAAGGTGAAGTAGAGAAAGTTCAGATCAGAGACACCTCGGACAAAACAACCAATATTGGCTCGACTCTAAAAGAAGACATAAAAGAAACACTCGTACAATTTTTACGAGATAACGTCGACCTCTTTGGTGGAAGGCTGCAGACATGCCAGGTATAGACCCCGAATTAATGTGTCATAAGCTAGCAGTCTACCCTGGATCTCGGCCAGTACAACAGAGGCGTAGAAAGCTCAGACCCGAAAGATCCCAAGCTGTGGAAGAGCAGGTACAAGCTCTACTAGAGGCAGGATTCATAAGAGAAGTCAAGTACCCACTGTGGTTAGCTAATGTCGTCTTGGTGAAAAAATCAAACGGGAAGTGGCGAATGTGCACCGACTATACAGATCTCAACAAAGCCTGCCCTAAAGACCCTTATCCACTCCCAAGCATCGACACTCTGGTAGATGCCTCCTCCGGATATAAATACCTCTCGTTTATGGATGTATATTCCGGATACAATCAAATCCCCATGTATCCACCAGATCAAGAAAAGACCTCATTTTTAACACCAAAAACAAATTACTGCTACATTGTGATGCCTTTTGGTCTTAAGAACGCGGGAGCTACTTATCAAAGGCTAATGAATAAAGTCTTTTCGGATCATATCAGAAAAATCATGGAAGTCTACGTGGACGACATGTTGATAAAGACACAAAGTGAAGAGACATTATTGTCTGATCTGGTCCAAGTGTTCGACACTATAAGGAAGCATGGCATGCGACTCAATCCTGCAAAATGCACCTTTGCAGTAGAAGCAGGAAAATTCTTAGGTTTTATGTTCACACAAAGAGGAATTGAGGCAAATCTGGATAAATGCCAGGCCATACTCAACATAAAGAGCCCAACTTGTGTCAAAGAGGTACAACAACTCAACGGGAGACTGGCAGCCTTATCCAGATTCCTAGCGGGATCAGCGATAAGATCTCTCACCTTCTATGCTACTCTAAGGAAAGGAAAGAAGTTTGAATGGACAATAGAGTGCGAGCAAGCCTTCCAAGATTTCAAAAGATTTTTAGGATGGCCACCTATCCTATCTCGGCCACGAGAAGGAGAACCACTCATATTATACCTCGCGGTAGGAAGTCGGGCAGTAGCCTCAGCACTAGTTCGAGAAGAGAACAGTGGGCAACAACCCGTATACTTTATTAGTAAAGCATTACAAGGATCCGAGCTGAACTACCAAAAAATAGAAAAGTTTGCTTATGCTCTCATACTAACATCTCGACGACTTTGCTCGTACTTCCAAGCTCACACCATTAAGGTTCGGACCAACCAGCCCATAAAAGGGATATTGCAGAAAACAGATCTAGTAGGCAGAATTTTACAATGGTCAGTCGAGTTATCCGAGTTCGACCTCCAATATGAAGCTCGGATAGCCATCAAATCATAGTACTTAGCCGACTTCATTGCAGAATTTACAAATACCCTGAAAATCCCCACAGAATGGAATCTCTACGTGGACGGTTCCTTGAATAAAACTGGAAGCGGCGCAGGTGTGATAATAGAAAGTAATCAAGAAACCCAAATTGAACTCTCTCTCAAATTCGGGTTCCCTGCCTCAAACAACCAGGCGGAATATGAGGCACTACTAGCTGGTTTAAAGCTGGCTAAAGAGGTCGAAGCTCAAAGACTCATTATCTTCAGCGACTCATAAGTGATCACTTCACAAATAGCGGGGAGCTACCAAGCCAAGGACCCCAATATGAAAAAGTACCTGGGTAAAACCAGGGAACAGCTCGGACAATTTCGGGAATATGAGATCCGCCACATACCCCGCGAACAGAATGCCCGAGCTGACGCACTCTCAAAACTAGCCAGCACCAAACCAGGAGGCAACAATAGAAAGCTCATCCAGGAAATACTACAGAACCCGTCAATCTCAGAAGAGGAAAAAATTCTAGCCATAACAGGTCTAGATCAAGCGTGGATGACTCCTATAATTAACTACCTCAAAACATCAACACTTTCCACAGATGAGAAGGAGGCAAAAAGGTTAAAACGGGAGGTACAATACTACACTATCATAAACAATAATCTATACAAAAGAGGAATTTCAATACCATTGCTAAAATGTGTACTGACTTCCAACACGAAGGAAGTTCTAGAAGAAATACACAGTGGCATATGTGGCAATCATCTCGGAGCACAAGCACTCACCAAAAAAGTACTTCGGGCAGGATTTTATTAGCCAACTCTACAAAAGGAGGCCACAGAGTTTGTAAAGACATGTCTACCATGTCATCGCCCCTCCAGAGGAGCTCATTAGCGTAACCTCACCTTGGCCATTCGCAAAATGGGGACTCGACCTTCTCGGACCCTTTCCCCAGGGATCGGGACAAGTTAAATTCCTCATAGTAGGGGTAGACTATTTCACAAAGTAGATCGAGGCAGAACCCTTAACTAACGCCACTGCTCAAAGAAGTCGAACATTTCTATATAGAAACATTGTCACAAGGTTCGGGGTTCCATACTCCATCACCACAGACAATGGCACCCAATTCACAGATGCAGGCTTCAGAAAATTAGTAGCCGACTTGAACATAAAGCACCAGTTCACCTCCGTCGAACATCCCCAAGCCAATGGACAAGCCGAAGCTGCTAACAAAATCATATTGGCCGGGCTAAAATGGAAATTACAAGATGCAAAGGGAGCTTGGGTCGAAGAACTTCCACAAGTCCTATGGGCATATCGAACAATGCCACATTCTACCACAAAGGAATCACCCTTCCGATTAGCATACGGAATGGAGGCAATGATCCCGGTAGAGATCGAGGAAGGGTCGCCTAGAGTGGTCCATTACAATGAAGAAGCCAACTCCCAACTTCAAAGGGAAGAGCTCGACCTACTTCCTGAAATCCAAGAAAGAGCTCGAATCAGGGAAGAAGCACTAAAACGTCGAATGGCTTCCAGATATAATCAAAAGGTAGTGCCAAGAGGTTTCGCTGAGAATGATCTCATCCTAATCCGAAATAATATTGGAACAACTCGAACCGGAGAAGGAAAGCTGGCAGCAAACTGGAAAGGACCCTACCGAGTCATAGAAGTACTTGGGAAGGGCTACTACAGACTATCCGAACTCGACGGGCGAGAACTTCCTAGGTCGTGGCACGTCTGCAACCTAAGAAGGTACTATAGCTAGAGAAGGTAAAAGATCTCATCATAGGATGCACTCTTTTTCTTGAAAAGGTTTTTTAATGAGGCACCAAGTTGAGATCCAGAAATTGTCCGACTCAAAAGGATAAAAACTCTATATGTACATATTTTCATTTTCTTTTAAATAAAATATATTAGACATTCTACAAATTTTTCAAGACGCATTAATCTAAAACATTCATCGTCTGATTATAAAGCGACAGATTGGTAGAAAGTGAAAAATAAATTCACTGCACGATCACGATAAAGACCAACAAAGATGAAAACCAAATTCATCTAAAGGTCAACTAAACGAGGATTTAACCCACCTTCTACAAATCGGCAAAGATAAAAACAGAATAATGCAAGAAGTTATCGAAAGTGATCCGGAGAAAGGATCTGACGAGGTCCTGATGGATTGCTAAATAATAACTTAAAAGACTGGCCGATGTTAAGAAGTCGGACCAAGTCAAACCAAGTTATAAGTAAACCCTGGAAAGAGGTCTGGCCAACCCTATAAAAGAGGATTACTTTAACTTAGAAGGGCTCGACATGACGAAGTCGGCCCAAAACATAAAGTTATAGAAGTAATCCCTGAAAGAGACCTGAACAAGGTCCAAGAAAGAGGATTACAAAAGTAACTTAGAAGGGCCCGACATGACAAAGTCGGCCCAAAACATAAAGTTATAGAAGTAATCCCTAAAAGAGACTTGAACAAAGTCCAAGAAAGAGGATTACAAAATAACTTGATCCAACATGACGAAGTCGGCCCAAAACATAAAGTTATAGAAGTAATCCCTGAAAGAGACTTGAACAAAGTCCAAGAAAGAGGATTACAAAATAACTTGATCCAACATGACGAAGTCGGCCCAAAACATAAAAGTTATAAACGTAATCCCTGAAAGAGACCTGAACAAGGTCCAAGAAAGAGGATTACAAAAGTAACTTAGAAAGGCCCAACATGACGAAGTCAACCCACATAAAGTGCGAAGGCTACAAAAAAGTAATACTTGGCAGAGACCTCACAAAAGGTCCAAACAAAACAGGATTTTTGTTTGTTGCCTCAAAGGAATCAAAGCCACAAGAACAAAAGCAACTCAAAGAGATTGAGCAACAAGGCTCCAGCACTACCAAAAGCCTAGAAAAAGTGCCTAGACGAGATAAAGATCGACATGATACTAAAGGCGCGAAGTTGTGATAAAAACAAATTCAAAGGGGCTACCCAAATCAGCCCCAAGAACTTGGAAGCTATTTTTTGTTTTTCAGCCTAAAGTTGCTAAACAAGCAACAAAACAAGTGTCAACAGTCAGCAAAATGAAATTTACAAAATAAAGAGTTTAAAAGCCCACAAGCCGGGCTATCTACACAATCAAGATAAAAAAGTTTAGTTAAACATCAGGAGCCTTCCCGGTAGCATCAGCATGGGGTGAAGGAGGGCGAGTCTGAATGGGCACAGCATCCACGGTCCCATCATCCCGATTCAGGATTTGACAGTCCGGATCGGATACGGGATGACCGACCTCAACTGAAGGAACTGTAGAAGTTGACACTTTAGCAGCAGGCGCAGCGGTAGGTTCGACATTATCATCATCCGGGTTGTCAGGGACAATCTTACCATCCCTCACAACATTGTCCAGGCTGAAAAGAGAAAGGTCGACCTCGGGAGCCAGAATTCGAACCTGCTTCTTCAGGTTCTCATAAGCAGCATTCACGCTACTGACAAGATGACCCTGGAGCTCGGAGTAATCAGCTCGGGCAGACTCCAACTCCTCCCTCAGAAGCATTACCTCCTGATAGGATGTAACATAGCTGTCTTTATGCCTCAATGCCGTGTCCTCGGCCAACCTCACAAAAGCCGCCAAGGCAAGGGAGCTAGCCTTCTCGCTTTCCAGCTCCTTCTCTAGTTTGGTCACTTTCACTTCGAGCTCCTCCTTCAAGCCCTTCATCCGATCAAACTCCTGTTTAGCTTCCTCCATGAAGGCTTTGGTGGCATGAAGAGGAATATTTTGGGCAGTTCGGTACAAGACAGCTCCCATGTGCGCCATCTTAACACTACTCCGAGTTATAAAGTCCAAATGGCGAAGGAGTGATACATCATCCAAAGGGAGGGCACCGTAAGGACCGATCTGCTGATCTACGAACTCGACCGCGTCAAAATAAGGGGCATCAAGGTTGAAAGGCTCAATTGTTTTTTGCTTTTTGTTGGGAGGAGCACCAGAAGTGGCAACAGAGGCTTGGGGAGGATCAACCAAACGAACCCAGGGAGTCGGGATTACCTTTCTCGCCCCAGGTGAGCTCGGAACGGCCGGCTTTGACTGCGCCTGGGATGATCCCTCCCCGGCCGCCTTGGCCGAGACATTTTGGGCTGTGGTAGCTTTCTTCGCCCTTTTGAAGGCCTTTATAGATTCATTATTCTTAATCATCTCTGCAAGCAAAACACAACAGTAAGGAATCAAGTCACAAATCGGAAAAGAGTTTGCGAACAATATAGGAGCAGACAATAGAGGAAAATAAAAAACATAACTACCCAGCTCAGTTTGGAGGAGAGATGGATTGGTTAGAAATTTCTTTGTGTTGAGATGGGGAGGCTGACCCCAGTGTTCTTCCAAGACAGTCACAAAAGCTTGCTTAGCCTCATCCAACATTTTCCATGTATATCTAGATACTCTCACATCCTTTTGCCATTCCAAGGGAAAGGCGGGCTCGTCATTTTCATCCAGAAAAAAGGGCCGAGCTCCTTCAACAGCTCGGACCTTGAAAAAGTAATTTTTAAAATCACAGAAAGATTCATCAAACATGGAGAAGACCTTCTTTCCCTGGGAAGCTCGGAAAGAAACCCAAGCGGCTTTCTTCTTTACTACCCCAGGCTTCGTCAAAACAAAGAGATAGAAGAAAAGAGATTGTGAAGTAGGAATACCAAATCCATGACACAACAATTGAAAATTTTTTATGAAACCCCAGGAATTGGGGTGAAGTTGGGAAGGAGCAACATTACATGACCATAACAGGTTGGTCTCAAAATCAGTGAAAGGAAGAGTAATACTCATTTGACTAAAAAAGAAGTCGTAGGCGTAGAAAAAAGGGCGCTCTCCGGCAATCCGAGTAGAGAAACATACCCTCTCCTCAGAACTTGGAGATACAAGTTCATAGTTCTTTTCATCACCACCACTACCACAGATCTTATGAAATTGTCTAAGTTGCTGACAGAACTCAGAGTCAACCAAAGAAGCACACAACAAAACCATAGAATTCACCCAATCAGCCATGCCCTCAGGGACTTGGGAAGACGTCTCAACAATATTTTTATGAGAAGACATGAGGCCAACTAATCCTACAACAAGAAAAGAAGATCGGATTACTAAAAACATCTCGGACGAAGGACAAAACAACTCGGCTAATATGACCCAGACGACACAAACAACAAAAGGAAAACCCTAGAACCCACACAGAAGGTCTAAGGGCGTCCTTTGGAGGCAGTCAAGGAACAAAGATTCAGGAAAAACCTACAAAGCTAACGAGAAAAAATCTTTAAAGTGAAAAAGAAAGCAGCATGCATCCCAGAAAGCTACAAATCAGTCAAAGCCAAAATAGCTATATTCCAAATTCACAGTCTTAGCTTATCAACAAACACAATGGCAAAGCATATCAAAGAAAAAGTCATCAAAGACGTCACCTTTTCCAAGAAAATAAAAAACCCCCAGAAAAAGTAAAATGACAGAATTCATTAGTAGAAGCTATCAGCATGACAAAAGGAAGAATCTTTCAAAGAAAACAAGCAGTGTGAAGGGACCATTTCAAAAGCAAAAAGAAAACTCTTAAGCATCAAACAAGCAGGCACACAGTAATACGAAAAGATTCAGACTTCAAGAGAAAATCGAAACCTATCAAAAATCGAAGGCAAAAACGACGAAAGAGGCACAAAGAAAGAAAAACCAACCTGAACGAATGGAGAAGCTTCGAGGGAGGTTGAAGATGGAAAGACGGAATCGCCGACAAAATCGCTGAATGACGCCGCAACGCAGGAAAGGCAAAATGTAGGCGAAAAACAGAAAGCGAGAGAACGAAGGGAGAAGTTACAAAGAAAAATGAAGGAGAGAAACCGTTTCTGATTGCAAAAATTCAAAATAAAAGCCAAGGGAAACGGGGTAATTAATACTAATTAATGAAGGTATTAAACCCTCGCACGTTCCCAAGAACAAAGCCCTGATATAAAAGCGCGCGCTTTTAGAGAAAAACGTTCCACATTCAAAAAAAGGTTCTACAAAGAAAGGAATCGACAAAATGCTCGAGTTCGGCTTCACTAGAGAAAGATCGAAGTCAAGGACTCGACCTCAAAGCAGAAGACCTAGCTCAAGCAGGGGCACTGTTCACACCCTGGGTCGAGCTATCCAATCCGGGATGTTCAGTAATAAAGCGACTGACCTCCTCAGGTCAAGCTATTCGACCTCTTCTCAAAGAGGTCGGTCAAATCGACAGGAAAGCCCAGTAAGGGGCCCAAATAGAGGAACACGACCCAAATCCAAAGGCAGTCCAAGCCTATAGAGATAAGGGCGGTTCCTTTGAAGATAAGCTGACCTCAACTCAAAGATAAGATAAGATAAGATAACTAACTTATCTTATCTAAAAAGGTCACTCTACACCATTATAAATACACTGGAGCACCCAGGTATAACTCATACTCTGATTCTACTAAAAACCTGTTTAATACCCATGCTAACTTAAGCATCGGAGTCTCTTGCAGGTACCCCCCACCTTCCGGTGATCAAGGATCAGCAGTGCAGCCAGTCCAACAAGTCGGACACGACAGCTCCGGCCGCCACCCATCAGCCGGACACGTCATCTCCGACCCGTACAGAAGATCTCGTCTGAGATCGACCTACAGTTTTAGGTAACCCTCGGAACAGTTACCAAGGAATGAACGATCACGATTTCGTGCACCAAGTTTTTGGCGCCGTTGCCAGGGATTGTTCGAGTTTGGACAACTGACGGTTCATCTTGTTGCTCAGATTAGGTAATTTTATTTTATTTTAAGCTTTTTATTTCTTATTTTCGAAAATAATACAAAAAAAATTTCTTCTTTTTCGTTTTTCCCAAAATAATTTTCGAAAAAAACCAAAAATTCTTATAAAATCATAAAAACCAAAAATTTTATGTTTCTTGTTTGAGTCTAGTGTCAATTTGTAAGTTTGGTGTCAATTGCATCTTTTTATTTTTTCTTAAAATTTTCAAAAATTCATGCATGTGTTCTTCATGATCTTCAAGTTGTTCTTGATGATTTTCTATGTTTGATCTTTAATTTTTCTTGTTTTGTGGCTTTTCTTGTTTTTCATATGCATTTTCAGTTTGTTAGTGTCTAAAGTTTGAAAATTTCTAAGTTTGGTGTCTTGCATGTTTTTTTTCTTAAAAATTTTCAAAAATAAGTCTTGATGTTCATCTTGATCTTCAAAGTGTTCTTGGTGTTCATCTTGACATTCAAAGTGTTCTTGCATGCATTAGTTGTTTTGATTCATAATTTCTATGTTTTGTGTCAATTTTGTATTTTTCTCTTTCATCATTAAAAATTTAAAAATAAAAAAAATATGTTTCCCTTATTCTCTCATAAATTTTCGAAATTTTGGTTTGATTTAGTCAAAAAGTTTTAAAATTTAGTTGTTTCTTGCTAATCAAGTCAAAATTTTAATTTAAAAATTCTACCATTTTCAAATCTTTTTCAATTTTTTTTATATATTTTTGAAAATTTTTAAAATTAATTTTCGAAATCTTTTTCTTATTTTTACTTCATATTTTCGAATTTATTACTAACATTTAATATTTTGATTCAAAAATTTCAAGTTGTTACTTGCCTATTAAGAAAGGTTCAATCTTTAAAATTTTAAAATCATATCTTTTTGTTTTTTGTTAGTCAAGTAATTAACTTTAATTTTCAAAATCAAATCTTTTTAAATTTCCTTTTCAAATCTTTTTCAAAATATCTTTCAATCATATCTTTTTCAATTTTAATTTCAAAATTTTTTCTAACTCCCCATCTTTTCAAATTTGATTTTCAAATCCTTTTTCAATTAACTACCTGACTTTTTGTTTGATTTTAAAAGTTTTCTATTTCAATCATATCTTTTTTAAAACCACCTAACTAATTTTCTCTCTCTAATTTTCGAAAACTCCTTCCCCCTTTTTCAAAATTCTTTTTAATTAACTAATTGTTTTAAATTTTAATTTAATTTTATTTCTCTTTTTAATTTTTGAATTCTAATTAATATTTAAAATAAAAATAAAAATATTTTTATTTTATTTTAATTAATTTTCGAATTTTTTCTCTTCTCCTTCTTCTATTCTCCTCTTCTACTCACATAAAGGAATCTCTATAGTGTGACATAGAGGATTCCATATTTTCTGTTCTCTTCTTTTTCACATGAGCAGGAGCAAGGATAAGAACATTCTTGTTGAAGCTGATCCTGAACCTGAAAGGACTCTGAAGAGGAAGCTAAGGGAAGCTAAAGCACAACTCTCTGGAGAAAATATGATAGAAATTTTCGAAAATGAAGGAGACATGGCCGAAAATAATAACAATGGTGGAGATTTGCACCAAATTCCAACTTACATGGAAGAAGCATCTCAATCCCTGCCATTGGAGCAAACAATTTTGAGCTAAAGCCTCAATTAGTTTCTCTGATGAAACAGAATTGCAAATTTCATGGACTTCCATCAGAAGATCCTTTTCAGTTTTTAACTGAATTCTTGTAAATCTGTGATATTGTTAAGACCAATGGGGTTGATCCCGAGGTCTACAGGCTTATGCTTTTCCCGTTTGCTGTAGGAGACAGAGCTAGAATATGGTTGGACTCTCAACCTAAAGATAGCCTGAACTCTTGGGATAAGCTGGTCACGGCTTTCTTAGCCAAGTTCTTTCCTCCTCAAAAGCTTAGCAAGCTTAGAGTGGATGTTCAAACCTTCAAACAGAAAGAAGGTGAATCCCTCTATGAAGCTTGGGAGAGATACAAGCAACTAACCAAAAAGTGTCCTTCTGACATGCTTTCAGAATGGACCATCCTGGATATATTCTATGATGGTCTGTCTGAATTATCAAAGATGTCATTGGACCATTCTGCAGGTGGATCCATTCACCTAAAGAAAATGCCTGTAGAAGCTCATGAACTCATTGACATGGTTGCAAATAACCAGTTCATGTACACTTCTGAAAGGAATCCTATGAGTAATGGAACGCCTCCAAGGAAGAGAGTTCTTGAAATTGATACTTTGAATGCCATATTGGCTCAGAATAAAATATTGACTCAGCAAGTCAATATGATTTCTCAGAGTCTGAATGGATTGCAAGCTGCATCCAACAGTACTAAAGAAGCATCTTCTGAAGAAGAAGCTTATGATCCTGAGAACCCTGCAATAGCAGAGGTGAATTACATGGGAGAACCCTATGGAAACACTTATAATCCCTCATAGAGAAATCATCCAAATTTCTCATGGAAGGATCAACAAAAGCCTCAACAAGGCTTTAATAATGGTAGAAGAAACAGGTTTAGCAATAGCAAGCCTTTTCCATCATCCTCTCAGCAATAGACAGAGAATTCTGAGCAGAATCTATCTAGCTTAGCAAATATAGTCCCTGATTTATCTAAGGCCACTCTAAGCTTCATGAATGAAACAAGGTCCTCCATTAGAAATTTGGAGGCACAAGTGGGCCAGCTGAGTAAAAGAGTCACTGAAACTCCTCCTAGTACTCTCCCAAGCAATACAAAAGAGAATCCAAAAAGAGAGTGCAAGGCCATAACCTTACTTGGTGTGGCCGAACCTAGAGAGGAGGAGAAGGACGTGAATCCTAGTGAGGAAGACCTCCTGGGACGTTCACTGACCAATAAGGAGTTTCCCTTTGAGGAACCAAAGGAATCTGAGGCTCATCTAGAGACCATAGAGATTCCATTGAACCTCCTTTTACCATTCATGAGCTCTGATGACTATTCTTCCTCTGAAGAGGATGAAGACATCATTGAAGAGCAGGTTGCTAAATATCTAGGAGCCATCATGAAGTTGAATGTCAATTTATTTGGTAATGATACTTGGGAGGATGAACCCCCCTTGTTCACCAATGAACTAAGTGCATTGATAAGGCAGACATTGCCTCAGAAGAAACCGGATCCCGAAAAGTTCTTCATACCTTGTACCATAGGCACCATGACCTTTGATAAGGCTCTGTGTGACCTTGGGTCAGGGATAAACCTCATGCCACTCTCTGTAATCGAGAAACTGGGAATCTATGAGGTACAAGCTGCAAGAATCTCACTAGAGATGGCAGACAAATCAATGAAACAGGCTTATGGATTAGTAGAGGACTTGTTAGTAAAGGTTGAAGTCCTTTACATCCCTACTGATTTCATAATCCTAGACACTGGGAAGGATGAGGATGAATCCATCATCCTTGGAAGACCCTTCCTAGCCACAGCCAAAGCTGTGATTAATGTGGACAGAGGAGAGTTGGTCCTTCAACTGAATGAGGACTACCTTGTATTTAAGACTCAAGGTTCTCCTTCTGTAACCATAGAGAGGAAGCATGAAAAGCTTCTCTCACTGCAGAGTCAACCAAAGTCCCCACAGTCAAACTCTAAGTTTGGTGTTGGGAGGCCACAACCAAACTCTAAGTTTGGCGTTGAACCCCCACATTCAAACTCTAAGTTTGGTGTTGGGAGGTCCCAACAATGCTCTGAACATTTGTGAGGCTCCATGAGAGCTCACTGTCAAGCTATTGACATTAAAGAAGCGCTTGTTGGGAGGCAACCCAATGTTATTTAATTATATCTATTTATTTTCCATTGCTATTTTATGTTTTCTTTAGGTTGATGATCATGTAAAGTCACAAAAACTACTGAAAAATCAAAAATAGAATGAAAAAAAGCATTAAAAATAGCTCACCCTGGAGGAAGAGCTTACTGGCATTTAAACGCCAGTAAGAAACATCAAACTGGCGTTTAACGCTAGAAAGAAGCATCAAGCTGGCGTTAAACGCCAGAAGCAAGCACCAGACTGGCGTTTAACGCCAGAACAGAGCATGGAATTGGCGTTAAACGCCAGAAACAAGCAGCAAGCTGGCGTTTAACGCCAGACATACACTCTAAGGGCGTTTTGCACGCCTAATTGGAGCAGAGATGCTAAGTCCTTGACCCCTCTGGATCTGTGGACCCTATAGGATCCCCACCTACCCCACCTCTTCTTCTCTCCTCTTCACACCTTTTCATAACTCTCTTCCCCAAATACCCTTCACCAATCACCTCCATACCTCTTCCCTAAATACCCTTAACCACTCACATCCATCCACTCTTCCCTATAAACCCCACCTACCTCCAAAATTCAAATTTTTTCCCTCCCAAATCCAACCCTAATGGCCGAAACCTACCCTTCACCCCACCCCTATATAAATTCCTCAACACTACTCCATTTTCACACATCACAACCACCACTTCTCCCCCTTGGCCAAATACACTCTCTCCCTCCATCTCCTCCATTTTCTTCTTCTTCTACTACTTCCTTTCTTTTTTTGCTCGGGGATGAGCAAACCTTTTAAGTTTGGTGTGGTAAAAGCATTGCTTTTTGTTTTTCCATAACCACTAATGGCACCTAAGGTAGAGAAACCTTAAGAAAGAGGAAAGGGAAGGTAATTGCTTCCACCTCTGAGTCATGGAAGATGGAGAGATTCATCTCAAAGGTCCATCAAGACCACTTCTATGAAGTTGTGGCCAAGAAAAAGGTGATCCCTGAGGTCCCTTTTAAGCTCAAAAAGAGCGAATATCCGGAGATCCGACAAGAGATTAGAAGAAGAGGATGGGAAGTTCTCTCTAATCCTATTCAACAAGTCGGGATCTTAATGGTTCAAGAGTTCTATAAAAACGCATGGATCACTAGGAACCATGATCAAAGTAGGAACCCGAATCTAAAGAATTGGCTTACAATGGTTCGGGAGAAATACTTAGATTTCAGTCCGGAAAATGTAAGGTTGGCGTTCAACTTGCCAATGATGCAAGAAAACGCACGCCCCTACACTAGAAGGGTCAACTTTGATCAAAGGTTGGACCAAGTTCTCATGGACATATGTGTGGAAGGAGCTCAATGGAAAGTTGACTCAAGAGGCAAACCGGTTCAATTGAGAAGACCGGACCTTAAGCCTGTAGCTAGAGGATGGTTGGAGTTCATTCAACGCTCAATTATTCCTACTAGCAGCCGGTCTGAAGTTACTGTAGACCGGGCCATCATGATCCATAGTATCATGATTGGGGAGGAAGTGGAAGTTCATGAGATTATACCTCAAGAACTCTACAAGGTGGCTGACAAGCCCTCCACTTTGGCAAGGTTAGCCTTTTCTCACCTTATTTGCCACCTCTGCAATTCGGCTGGAATTGACATAGAGGGAGATATCCTCATTGATGAGGACAATCCCATCACTAAGAAAAGGATGGAGCAAACAAGAGATCATGGACCTCAACAAGAGCATGAGGAAATTCCTCACCATGAAATCCCTGAGATGCCTCAAGGGATGCACTTCCCTCCACAAAACTATTGGGAGCGAATCAACACCTCCCTAGGAGAATTAAGTTCCAACATGGGACAACTAAGGATGGAACCTCAAGAGCACCATTGGTTCTTCAAGAAGAGGAAGACGTCACCCTCACTAAGGTGGACTCGTTCCTTAATCTCCTTGTTCTTATTTTCCTGTTTTTTGGTTTTTGAGCCTTATGTTTTATTTATGTTTGTGTCTTTACTATATGATCATTAGTGTTTAAGTGTCTATGTCTTAAAGCTATGAATGTCTCATGAATCCATCACCTCTCTTAAATGAAAAATGTTTTAATTACAAAAGAACAAGAAGTACATGAATTTTGAATTCATCCTTGAAATTAGTTTAATTATTTTGATGTGGTGACAATACTTTTTGTTTTCTGAATGAATGCTTGAACAGTGCATATATCTTTTGAATTTGTTGTTTATGAATGTTAAAATTGTTGGCTCTTGAAGAATGATGAAAAAGGAGAAATGTTATTGGATAATCTAAAAAATCATAAAATTGATTCTTGAAGCAAGAAAAAGCAGTGAATACAAAAGCTTGCAAAAAAAAAAAAAGAAAGGAAAATTGGCGAAAAAAATAAAAGAAAGAAAAAGAAAAAGCAAGCAGAAAAAGCCAAGAGCTCTTTAAACCAAAAGGCAAGAGCAAAAAAGCCAGTAACCTTTTAAACCAAAAGGCAAGGGTAATAAAAAGGATCCAAGGCTTTGAGCATCAGTGGATAGGAGGGCGCAAAGGAATAAAATCCTGGCCTAAGCGGCTAAACCAAGCTGTCCCTAACCATGTGCTTGTGGCGTGAAGGTGTCAAGTAAAAACTTGAGACTGAGCGGTTAAAGTCGTGGTCCAAAGCAAAAAAAGTGTGCTTAAGAGCTCTGGACACCTCTAATTGGGGACTCTAGCAAAGCTGAGTCACAATATGAAAAGGTTCACCCAGTTATGTGTCTGTGGCATTTATGTATCCAGTGGTAATATTGGAAAACAAAATGCTTAGGGTCATGGCCAAAACTCATAAAGTAGCTGTGTTCAAGAATCAACATACTGAACTAGGAGAATCAATAACACTATCTAAATTCTAAGTTCCTATAGATGCCAATCATTCTGAACTTCAATGAATTAAGTGAGATGCCAAAACTATTCAGAGGCAAAAAGCTACTAGTCCCGCTCATCTAATTGGAGCTAAGTTTCATTGATATTTTGGAATTTATAGTATATTCTCTTCTTTTTATCCTATTTGATTTTCAGTTGCTTGGGGACAAGCAACAATTTAAGTTTGGTGTTGTGATGAGCGGATAATTTATACGCTTTTTGGCATTGTTTTTACATAGTTTTTAGTATGATTCAGTTAGTTTTTAAATAAAAATCACATTTCTGGACTTTACTATGAGTTTGTGTGTTTTTCTGTGATTTCAGATATTTTCTGGCTGAAATTGAGGGACTTGAGCAAAAATCAAATTCAGAGGCTGAAGAAGGACTGCAGATGCTGTTGGATTCTGACCTCCCTGCACTCAAAGTGAATTTTCTGGAGTTACAGAAGTCCAAATGGCGCGCTCTCAATTGCGTTGGAAAGTAGACATCCAGGGATTTTCAGCAATATATAATAGTTCATACTTTGCTCAAGTTTAGATGACGCAAACTGGCGTTCAACTCCAGCTCTATGCCCTATTCTGGCGTTAAACGCCAGAAACAAGTTACAAAGCAGAGTTAAACGCCAGAAACAAGTTACAAACTGGCGTTCAACTCCAAATAAGACCTCTACACGTGAAAGTTTCAACGCTCAGCCCAAGCACACACCAAGTGGGCCCAGAAGTGGATTTCCACATCATTTACTTAATTCTGTAAATCCTAGTAATTAGTTTAGTAGAAATAAGACTTTTTACTATTGTATTTACATCTCTGGAACACATTATGTAACTTTTAAGTTCTGAGACCTCCATGGGAGGCTGGCCATTCGGCCATGTGTACCCTATCTTCACTTATGTATTTTCAACGGTAGAGTTTCTACACACCATAGATTAAGGTGTGGAGCTCTGCTGTTCCTCATGAATTAATGCAAAGTACTATTGTTTTTCTATTCAATTCAAGCCTATTTCTTCTCTAAGATATTCATTCGCACACAAGAACATGATAAATGTGATGATTATGTGACGCTCATCATCATTCTCACTTATGAATGCGTGCCTGACAAACACTTACGTTCTACATGCAAACAAGCTTGAATGCATATCTCTTAGCCTCCTGATCTACGATCAGAGTCTTCGTGGTATAGGCTAGAATTATTGGCGGTCATTCTTGAGATCCGGAAAGTCTAAACCTTGTCTGTTGTATTCCGAGTAGGATCTGGGAAGGGATGGCTGTGACGAGCTTCAAACTCGCGAGTGCTGGGCATAGTGACAGACGCAAAAGGATTACTGAATCCTATTCCAGCATGATCGAGAACCGACAGATGATTAGCCGTGCGGTGACAGCGCATTTTGGACTATTTTCACTGAGAAGACGGGAAGTAGCCATTGATAACGGTGATGCCCAACATACAGCTTGCCATGGAAAGGAGTATGAAGGATTGGATAAAGACAGTAGGAAAGCAGAGGTTCAGAAGGAACAAAAGCATCTCCATATGCTTATCTGAAATTCTCACCAATGAATTACATAAGTATTTCTATCCCAATTTATTTTAATTATATTTTAATTATTAAAACTCTATAACCATTTGAATCCGCCTGATTGAGATTTACAAGGTGACCATAGCTTGCTTCAAACCGACAATCTCCATGGGATCGACCCTTACTCACGTAAGGTTTATTACTTGGACGACCCAGTGCACTTGCTGGTTAGTTGTGCGAGATTGTGAAGAAGAACTAAGATTAAGAACGTGCGTATTAAGTTTTTAGCGCCGTTACCAAGGAATGAACGATCACGATTTCGTGCACCATTGCCTCTGAACTCTTACTCCAATTTTTTCTATACTCCCTTAGCTGTCGATATTCCTCTCTTATCCTTGAGAAGATTGTCTTCGTTATAGCTTGTTGGAGGAGGTATAGTGCTTGTTTGGGCGCCATTATTTGATAAAAAAAATATCTTTTTCAATAAAAAAGATCCTTTTTTTTATTTTTTAACGTGTTTGGCAAATTTCTAGTAGTAAAAGTAAAAGCACTAGAAAAATTAAAAAAAAAACATCTATTTTAAGAAGTTGTAATTTACATCTTTTTTTTAAAAGATCTTTTTTCTTTAAAAAAAAGATGTTTTTCATATAATAAATAAATAAAAAAGTATTTTTATCTTGTTAAATTCAAACATAATTGATAGATAAAAAGATCTTTTTGCATGAGATATCCAAACATAAAATTACTTTTACTTTTCTATAAGATCTTTTAAAAAAAATAACTCAAAAAAAGATCTTTTTTTAGAAGCTCACCCAAACAAGCCCATAAAGCAATTTAATTTCTTTGTTGCTCTTCCTTCAATTTCTTCTTTTCTACAGTGGAAAGTGTTACTTGATTCTCTGACATGATGAATCCTTCGTGGACACCCCACAAGTCTTGTGCTTGTAGAAAGGTTTTCATTTGAGAATGTCAGTTCTCATAATTGTCTTTTGACAATATGCGCACCAGAATATTTATGGTTGAGATAGACATGGTTATAAAAAAATTGTTATAGATGATTGAACACAACTCTGATGCCACTGTTAGTTTTATGAAGTAGTTTGATGTTAGTTTAGGACCTGTTTGGTTAGGTTCATAAGTAACTTTTTTTAACTTTTAACTTCTGAAAAAGTATAGCATTAATGTCTAGTGCAATTTTCAAAACTAAATTGTAACTTTCTAAGAAGCTATTTAAGTGCTTATGGAAAAGTTAAAAAAAAAATTACTTCTCTCATAATAAAAAGCTTCTTATCACATTTCTTTTAAAATAAGCACTTTTAGAACTAAAAAACCAAACACAAAATAACTTATTTAAATAAGCTACTTTTAATATAAGCATTTATTGTTTAAGCTATTTTTTCAAAAGGAACTTAATTAAGCTATTTACCCAAATTGGGGCTTAGTGTATTGTGGACTTGAATATTGTAGCAAGGATAGTTTTGATTGAATAAATAATTTGGATGAATGGTTTGAGAAAATTGATAATTATATTATTGATGGGTTAATAAGAGAGTACAAAGACTAATGGAACTTGTGCTTGTAAGTGATGGTAATCAGTGGCTAAGAAAAGGGGAGGTTGAATCTTAGCTTCCCTTTTCGTAGAGTATTACTTTTACTTTTCCAATGAACTTTAGGATATATTTTCACTTTTTGTCTCGTAACAGGTTAAGAGACATTTTTGTTTTGTCTCGTAAAAAGTTGAGAGACATTTTTCATTTTGTCTCCTGCAAACCAGAAGTAGAGAAGAGAGAATCACACCAAGATGTATCCTAGTTTAGCTGCTAATTAAGTATAATGCAGCCTACATCTAGTCTCCATCATAACAGTGACAGAATTTTACTATCTTTAACAGATTACAAACACTAATTCCTTCCCTAGGATCTACCCAATCCTATCTGGGACAAATCCAGATTCTAACCCTAATCTAAACTTGACTTGGACTGAAACCAAGATTTTCAACTGCAAAGTGCTAACCCAACTTGCAAGAGAATCTCCACAGGATCATGAAACACAACAGAAAGATGTACAAAGAAACTCTGAGACATCTCTGACTTTTTCTCTAATTTGATCACTTCCTTTTTTCTCTCACTGGCTTTTTCTTACAAACTTTACCATGTTTGTCTTTTTCACCATGAGACTCAGAAGACAAATACTAAGAAAAGGAAAACAAAATGAACACCATTGAAGGAGAAGAACTCAGGAAGCTCGGGTAACTATGAGAACTCTGTGCTTTTTCACTTTCTCTCCTTGATCTCAATCCTTGGCCGTTCACCCTTAATATAGAAGGGGAAGCTTCCAAAGTTAAAACCCTAACCCAGCAACTTCTTCTCCTACCAACGAGTAGCAGCGGCTTCAACAGAGAGAGATGAGAGAACCGAGGTTGATGCATGCAAGCTTACCTCATCTTTCTCAACCTTTTTCATCAAGTTTCTTCAATCTAGACCCTTGATCTTGACTTTGGCCACAAGATTGAACTTGGACCCTTGATGAGCTTCTGACTCAAGAGTGCTTCAGGTTTTCCATTTTTGCTTCTTCTTACTTGAGACTTCAGAAGCTATCTTCTTTCTTTGATGAACAAAAATGGGAATGAACTTTTATCAAACTAGATCTTCTTGACACAGGCGGATTTGCTTCTACTTTTGGCAACGACAGTCTTAAAACTTTTCTTCAAATCGTTCCTTCAATGGCAAATATCTATTTTGACTATTCTTTGTGACTTTACTTTTTCTTCCATCTTCTTCTTTGATAGATTGAAGTGACTAAAAGCAAAGAGAGATAGGAGAGAGAAGAAGAAACTTTTGAAAGAAGTATTGAAAGCAAATTAAACTCAATTGAATTCTCACTTCCATTTTTCAAGACCAAAAGTAACAAGTGTGAGACTTTTGGCTTCTTGAAGAAGCTTCCTTTTGATTAAATCAAATCTACTTAATATATTAAAATTGGGTTTTCCCCGACTAATAAAAGTGAGGTGTCACTTTCTCGCGAACCCATTTTCCATCCAAAATGAATGCATTTAATGAATAATGCATAATTATACTAATTTAGGAAAACACCAATTTCTTTCCCTAGGATCTACCCAATCCTATCTGGGACAAATCCAGATTCTAACCCTAATCTAAACTTGACTTGGACTGAAACCAAGATTTTCAACTGCAAAGTGCTAACCCAACTTGCAAGAGAATCTCCACAGGATCATGAAACACAACAGAAAGATGTACAAAGAAACTCTGAGACATCTCTGACTTTTTCTCTAATTTGATCACTTCCTTTTTTCTCTCACTGGCTTTTTCTTACAAACTTTACCATGTTTGTCTTTTTCACCATGAGACTCAGAAGACAAATACTAAGAAAAGGAAAACAAAATGAACACCATTGAAGGAGAAGAACTCAGGAAGCTCGGGTAACTATGAGAACTCTGTGCTTTTTCACTTTCTCTCCTTGATCTCAATCCTTGGCCGTTCACCCTTAATATAGAAGGGGAAGCTTCCAAAGTTAAAACCCTAACCCAGCAACTTCTTCTCCTACCAACGAGTAGCAGCGGCTTCAACAGAGAGAGATGAGAGAACCGAGGTTGATGCATGCAAGCTTACCTCATCTTTCTCAACCTTTTTCATCAAGTTTCTTCAATCTAGACCCTTGATCTTGACTTTGGCCACAAGATTGAACTTGGACCCTTGATGAGCTTCTGACTCAAGAGTGCTTCAGGTTTTCCATTTTTGCTTCTTCTTACTTGAGACTTCAGAAGCTATCTTCTTTCTTTGATGAACAAAAATGGGAATGAACTTTTATCAAACTAGATCTTCTTCCTAACAGAGGCGGATTGCTTCTATTCTTGGCAACGAAAATCTTGAAGCTTTTCTTCAAAATCTTTCCTTCTGTAGCAAATATCTTTCTTAACCTTTCTTCTTCATAGGCTTTTCTATGATATCTTCTTCTATCTTCTTTTTCTGTTGATGGAAGTGACTGAAAGCAAGAAAGAGGAGAGAGAAGACAGAAGGAAACTTTCGAAGGAAGTAATGAATGGAATTAAAACAAATTGAATTTCCACTTCCATTCCCCAAGGCATAAAGTAACGTGTAAAGCATTCAATGTAATTAAATCAAATTGAATTTTCACTTTCAGTTACCAAGGTATGAATTTAATTGAGTTGTAATTTGAAATCCATTAACCATGAGAGTAGGTAACCGAAACTTGCTTGAGAACTTGGGCCACTTCCTTCTTTTCTTTTGTTTTGCCAATATTAATTCATGGGCTTGTGATTTGGGCCTGTCTCAATCTTAAGGTTTAGCCACTTGAATTAAACTTTTGGTGATGAGCTTACACTTGTTTGGAAACCAAAAATGGGCTTCCATTTGCAGGTCCATTAGGAAATTAATTTTTCTTTCTGCACACTAACAAAATCATTAACCAAACTATTGGAAGTAATTTAAAAGCATTGATAATTTCCTTATTTGTATTTAATAATTTTTTATCATCATTTCAATTAGATACATGTTTTCCAAACTCAACAATCTCCCCCTTGATGACAAACATTATTAAAACTGAATTGAAAGGATTTAGGATGGAAAACTTCCTTTGAAGATTTTTCAAAATCTCTCCCCCTTTCATTTGTTCAGTAAGATCCCCCTTAATGTGTGCCTGATTTAACACAATTTTCAAGAATGCAAATATTGTATACAAGCTCTAACAGGTTCCTAAAGATCAAGAAGAAATTAAACAATGGAACCTTTTAAAAACATAGCCATTTTTTCACAAGAATATGCTCATCAAAAATTTTAATTCCATAAATTAGACATCACATATATGCTTGAGCAAAAGAATTTATCAATGTAATCAAAGCTCAAATAGGAAATAATCCACTAACACAAAGAGCTCCAAGTTAGAATATAAGCATAGCACTAAATTAGAGCATAACAGGGCACAAAAATAGAGCATTTTCAATTCAGCCCTTCCATTGTCTTTTCTTTTTCTCCCCCTGTCTGTTTAGAGTATCAAAGTAGGGCAGACTATTTCAAAACAGGGCAGCCTAGTTTTGGAAAACAAAACAGTTTTCAATTCAGTCATTTATCTCCCCCTTTTGTCATCAAAGAGGGATACCTGCAAACAAAATAGAGAAAAGTAATGCAGTCCATAATATTTAAAACATAAACAGTGTCAAGGTTAAGAGTTACAATCATCCAAATAGAAATAGTGCAGATGAAACAAGTTCAAAGATAACAAAATATAGTGTGTCCAGCAACAGAGACATCAGGGAGCAAATCCTAGGCATCAGAGGAATTGGCATCAGATTCAAGAAAGACTTCTTCTTCTTCTTCTTCAGAATTGGCTATGTCCTTGTCAACAGATTCCAAACGTTTAAGAAGCAAATTCACCCATTCATGAGATTTAGTCCAAGCTTTCTCATTTTCAAAAGCATGCTTTCTAGCATCTTTGTAAGATTTTACCATTAGTTTGGACATGTTGGAAAATTCAGTGAGGACATCCTTGACCATTCCGAAGAACCGATGTTTATCAGAGGTTTCAGTAGACGGAAGACTTTCATTGTCACTTTCAAAAAATACATATGCCTTTGAACCTTTGGCCTTTTTCCCTTTAGCAGATTCGGGTACACCCCTGCCCTTGATCATAGAAACCCTATTCTCCACAGGCTCATTACTGAGATCAATATTAAAGTAATCAAACACACAAGTTAAAAACATGCCATAAGGCAGATTGCATTTTTTGTCACTCCGAACACAATCCCACATGTGCCTAATCATGAGATATGCAAATGAAATAGGCGCAGAATTCAGAAGAGCATATAGCACAAGTGTGTCACAAACTGTCACCCTTTGATACGAGCCACTTTGTGGCATGATAATATGGGTAATGATTCGGTGTAACAGAGCCCAAATAGGTCCAAGGGATTTGTGTGTCAGGGTGGTACCATCCAGAGATGAAAAGTGTTCGCACACACGAGCCAAGGCATCTTAAAGGGAAATACCAACGTGGTGATCCCATTTTCCTGACATGAAGGCCCTGGCCCCCTCATCCTCATATCCCAGGGCAACACTGATCATTTCATGACTCAGAGTAAGATGAGTATTTTTAACATAAGAATGGAGTTCACCCTCATGAAAAATCAAGTTTGCATAAAACTCACGTACCAAGTTAGGATAAACCGGTTTTTTGATTTTGAAAATTGGTATCCATTTTAAATCATGAAAATTCATTTTAAAATCAATTCCTTTTTCAGCAAGTGCTTCTAAATCAACAACAAAAGAGGCACATAATTTTCAATTTACCAAAACTTGAGAATGAAACTCATATGCTGCACAAGAATTTGAAACGATGAGGGTCATAGTGAGAATGACTTTTACCAAACTTATTCTTGAACTCCAAGGAGTCAAGATTCGGAGGTTCTCTGGTGTTGTGAAGAGTATAGCGCCTTGAACGCTGAGACGGGGCTAAGCGTCCCGAGGGATGAGGGGTGGAGCGCCGTGGTGGAGAACGATGTGGAGGAGGAGATGGAGAGTTGGTGCACGAAATTGTGATTGTTCATTCCTTGGTAATGGTGCTAAAGACTTAATACGCCCGTTCATAATCTTAACTCTTTGTCACAACTCCGCACAACTAACCAGCAAGTGCACTAGGTCGTCTAAGTAATAAACCTTACGTGAGTAAGGGTCAATCCCACGGAGATTGTCGGCTTGAAGCAAGCTATGGTCATCTTGTAAATCTCAGTCAGGCAGATTCAAATGGTTATGGATAATTGATAATTAAAAGATGAATAAAACATAAAATAAAGATAAAAATACTTATGTAATTCATTGGTAGGAATTTCAGATAAGCGTATGAAGATGCTTTGCTCCTTCTGAACCTCTACTTTCCTATTGCCTTCTTCCAATCATTCATACTCCTTTCCATGGCAAGCTTTATGTTGGGCATCACCGTTGTCAATGGCTACTTCCCGTCCTCTCAATGAAAATGTTCCAAATGCGCTGTCACTGCACGACTAATCATCTGTCGGTTCTCGATCATGTTGGAATAGGATCCATTGATCCTTTTACGTCTGTCACTACGCCCAACACTCGCGAGTTTGAAGCTCGTCACAGTCATCCCTTCCCAGATCCTACTCGAAATACCACAGAAAAGGTTTAGACTTTCTGGATCTCAGGAATGGCCACCAATAATTCTAGCCTAAACCATGAAGACTCTGATCATAGATCAGAAGGCTAAGAGATACGCATTCAAGCTTGTTTGCATGTAGAACGGAAGTGTTTGTCAGGCACGCATTCATAAGTGGGAATGATGATGAGCGTCACATAATCATCACATTCATCATGTTCTTGTGTGCTAATGAATATCTTAGAGAAGAAATAGGCTTGAATTGAATAGAAAAACAATAGTACTTTGCATTAATTCATGAAGAACAGCAGAGCTCCACACCTTAATCTATGGTGTGTAGAAACTCCATCGTTGAAAATAAATAAGTGAAAATAGTCTAAGCATGGCCGAATGGCCAGCCTCAAAGGTCTAAGGACTAAACGTCCAAAGATCATTCTCCCTCTTTTATAATAGTAAAAGGTCCTATTTGTAGAGAACTAGTAACCTAGGGTTTACAGAAATGAGTAAATGATGCAGAATCCACTTCCGGGCCCACTTGGTGTGTGCTTGGGCTGAGTATTGAAGCTTTCATGTGTACAGACTTTTCTTGGAGTTAAACGCCAGCTTTTGTGCCAGTTTGGGTGTTTAACTCCAGCTTTTATGCCAGTTCTGGCGTTTTGACGCCAGAATTTCTATGTTGACTTGGAACGCCAGATTGGGCCATCAAATCTCGAGCAAAGTATGGACTATTATATATTGCTGGAAATTTCAGGATGTCTACTTTCTAACGCAATTGAGAGCGCGCCAATTAGGCTTCTGTAGCTCCAGAAAATCCACTTCGAGTGCAATAAGGTCAGAATCCAACAGCATCTGCAGTCCTTTTTCAGCCTCTGAATCAGATTTTTGCTCAGGTCCCTCAATTTCAGCCAGAAAATATTTGAAATCATAGAAAAACACACAAAATCATAGTAAAGTCCAGAATTGTGATTTTTATTTAAAAATTAATAAAAACATAATAAAAACTAACTAAAACATACTAAAAATATACTAAAAATAATGCCAAAAAGCGTATAAATTATCCGCTCATCACAACACCAAACTTAAATTGTTGCTTGTCCCCAAGCAACAAAAAACAAAGTAGGATAAAAAGAATAGAATATACAATGAATTCCAAAAACATCTATGAAGATTAGTCTTAATTAGATGAGCAGGGCTATTAGCTTTTTGCTTCTGAACAGTTTTGGCATCTCACTTTATCCTTTGAAGTTCAGAATGATTGGCATCTATTGGAACTCAGAATTTAAATAGTGTTATTGATTCTCCTAGTTCAGTATGTTGATTCTTGAACACAGCTACTTTATGAGTTTTGGCCATGACCCTAAGCATTTTGTTTTCCAGTATTACCACCGGATACATAAATGCCACAGACACATAACTGGGTGAACCTTTTCATATTGTGACTCAGCTTTGCTAGAGTCCCCAATTAGAGGTGTCCAGAGCTCTTAAGCACACTTTTTTTGCTTTGGACCATGACTTTAACCGCTCAGTCTCAAGTTTTTACTTGACACCTTCACACCACAAGCACATGGTTAGGGACAGCTTAGTTTAGCCGCTTAGGCCAGGATTTTATTCCTGTGGGCCCTCCTATCCACTGATACTCAAAGCCTTGGATCCTTTTTATTTTACCCTTGCCTTTTGGTTTAAAGGGCTATTGGCTTTTTCTGTTTGCTCTCTTTTTTTTATTCACTACTTTTTCTTGCTTCAAGAATCATTTTTATGATTTTTCAGATCATCAATAGCATTTTTCCTTTTCCATCATTCTTTCAAGAGCCAACAATTTTAACATTCATGAACAACAAATTCAAAAATATGCACTGTTCAAGCATTCATTCAGAAAAACAAAAAGTATTGCCACCACATCAAAATAATTAATCTGTTTTAAAATTCGAAATTCATGCACTTCTTTTTCTTCTTTTTTTTTTTATTAAAACATTTTTCTTTTAAGAAAGGTGATGGATTCATAGGACATTCATAACTTTAAGACATAGACTCTAAGACACTAATGATCATGTAATAAAGACACAAACATAAATAGAACATAAAGTATAGGAAACGAAAAACAGAAAAATAAAGAATAAGGAAATTAAAGAACGGGTCCACCTTAGTGATGGCGACTAGTTCTTCTTCTTGAAGATCTTATGGAGTGCTTGAGCTCCTCAATGTCTCTTCCTTGCCTTTGTTGCTCCTCTCTCATGATTCTTTGATCTTCTCTAATTTCATGAAGAAGGATAAAATGCTCTTGGTGCTCCACCCTTAGTTGTCCCATATTGGAACTTAATTCTCCTAGGGAGGTGTTAATTTGCTCCCAATAATTTTGTGGAGGAAAATGCATCCCTTGAGGCATCTCAGGGATTTCATGATGAAGAATTTCCTCATGCTCTTGTCCATGAGCGGGATCTCTTGTTTGCTCCATCCTTTTCTTAGTGATGGGCTTGTCCTCATCAATGAGGATGTCTTCCTCTATGTCAATTCCAGCTGAATTGCAAAGGTGACAAATGAGATGAGGGAAGGCTAACCTTGACAAAGTAGAGGACTTTTCCGCCACCTTGTAGAGTTCTAGGGATATAACCTCATGAACTTCTACTTCTTCTTCAATCATGATGCTATGGATCATGATAGCCCGGTCTATAGTAACTTCAGACCGGTTGCTAGTGGGAATGATTGAGCGTTGGATGAACTCCAACCCTC
>NC_029794.2:27532215-27540683 GCF_000816755.2 Arachis ipaensis | reverse complement strand
GCTAACCTTGACAAAGTAGAGGACTTGTCCGCCACCTTGTAGAGTTCTAGGGATATAACCTCATGAACTTCTACTTCTTCTTCAATCATGATGCTATGGATCATGATAGCCCGGTCTATAGTAACTTCAGACCGGTTGCTAGTGGGAATGATTGAGCGTTGGATGAACTCCAACCATCCCCTAGCCACGGGCTTGAGGTCATGCCTTCTTAGTTGAACCGGCTTCCCTCTTGAATCTTTCTTCCATTGAGCGCCCTCTTCACAAATGTCTATGAGGACTTGGTCCAACCTTTGATCAAAGTTGACCCTTCTAGTGTAGGGGTGTGCATCTCCTTGCATCATTGGCAAGTTGAATGCCAACCTTACATTTTCTGGACTGAAATCTAAGTATTTCCCCCGAACCATTGTAAGCCAATTCTTTGGGTCTGGGTTCACACTTTGGTCATGGTTCTTGGTAATCCATGCATTGGCATAGAACTCTTGAACTATTAAGATTCTGACTTGTTGAATGGGGTTGGTGAGAACTTTCTAACCTCTTCTTCGAATATCATGTCGGATCTCTGGATATTCACCCTTTTGAGCTTGAAAGGGACCTCGGGGATCACCTTCTTCTTGGCCACAACTTCATAGAAGTGGTCTTGATGCACCCTTGAGATGAATCTCTCTATCTTTCATGACTCGGAGGTGGAAGCTTTTACCTTCCCTTTCCTCTTTCTAGAGGTTTCTCCGGCCTTAGGTGCCATAAATGGTTATGGAAAAATAAAAATCAACGCTTTTACCACACAAAACTTAGAAGGTTTGCTCGTCCTCAAGCAAAAAGAAGAAAGAAGAGAGTAGAGGAAGAAGAAATAGAGGAGATGGAGGGGGGTAGTGTTTCAGCCAAGGGGGTGAAGTAGTGTTTAAGATGTGTGAAAATGAAGGAGTAAAGATGGGTTTATATAGGAGTGGAGAGGGGGGCTTGGGTTCGGCCATGTATGGGTGGGTTTGGGAGGGAAAGTGGTTTGAGTTTGAATGGTGAGGTAGGTGGGGTTTTATGATGGATGGATGTGGATTGGTGAAGAGTTTATGGAGAAGGGCATTATGGAAATGTATGAAGAAGAGAGAGAGTGAGTTGAGGTTGGTGGGGATCCTGTGGGATCCACAGATCCTGAGGTGTCAAGGATTTCTCATTCCTGCACCAATTAGGCGTGCAAAATGCCTTTTGCTGCCAATCCTAGCGTTAAACGCCAGGTTGCTGCCCATTTCTGGCGTTTACGCCATTTTCTTGCCCTTTTCTGGTGTTAAACACCAGTCTGGTGCCCATCTCTGGCGTTAAACGCCCAGAATGGTGCCAGACTGGGCGTTTAACGCCCATTCTGCTGCCTTTTCTGGCGTTTAAACGCCAGTAGGCTTCTCTTCCAGGGTGTGCTATTTTTCATTCTGTTTTTCAGTTTGTTTTTGCTTTTTCAATTGTTTTTGTGACTTCACATGATCATCAACCTATAGAAAATATAAAATAACAATGGAAAATAGAAATTTAACATAGATAAGTAAAATTGGGTTGCCTCCCAACAACCGCTTCTTTAATGTCAATAGCTTGACAGTGGGCTCTCATGGAGCCTCACAGATTCTCAGAGCATGATGATGGCCTCTCAACACCAAACTTAGAGTTTGGTTGTGGCCTCCTAACACCAAACTTAGAGTTTGAATGTGGGAATTTTGTTTGACTCTGCATTGAGAGAAGCTTTTCATGCTTCCTCTCCATGGTTACAGAGGGATATCCTTGAGCTTTAAACACAAGGGAGTCCTCATTCACTTGAAGGACCAATTCTCCTCTGTCAACATCAATCACAGCTTTTGCTGTGGCTAGGAAGGGTCTGCCAAGGATGATGGATTCATCTATACACTTCCTAGTATCTAGGATTATGAAATCAGCAGGGATGTAGTGGTCTTCAACCTTTACCAAGACATCCTCTACAAGTCCATAAGGCTGTTTTCTTGAATTGTCTACCATCTCTAGTGAGATTCTTACAGCTTGTACCTCAAGGATCCCTAGCTTCTCTATTACAGAGAGAGGCATGAGGTTTATGCTTGACCCTAGGTCACACAGAGCCTTCTTAAAGGTCATGGTGCCTATAGTACAAGGTATTGAGAACTTTCCAGGATCTTGTCTCTTCAGAGGTAATTTTTGCCTAGTCAAGTCATCCAGTTCTTTGGTGAGCAAGGGGGTTCATCCTCCCAAGTCTCATTACCAAATAGCTTGGCATTTAGCTTCATGATTTCTCCAAGGTACTTAGCAACTTGTTCTTCAGTAACATCTTCATCCTCTTCAGAGGAAGAATACTCATCAGAGCTCATGAATGGCAAAAGTAAATTCAATGGAATCTCTATGGTCTTAGTGTGAGCCTCTGATAAACCACTATTTTATGGTTTATCTTGTGCTCAATTGAATGGTTTTTATCTACTCTTTACCCACTTATTCATACTATTTGCATGGTTTTACATTTGCCTTCCTAATTATGTGCTTTAATTGAAAACATGTTTCTTTGGACTTATCTTTGCTAATATTAATCCTCTCTTATTACCATTAGATGCCTTGATATGTGTGTTAAGTGCTTTCAGAGATTACAGGGCAGGAATGGCTTAGAGGATGGAAAGGAAGCATGCAAAAGTGGAAGGAATACAAGAAGTTGGAGAAATTGCTAAGCTGTCCAGCCTGATCTCTCTGCACTCAAATGGCTATAACTTGAGCTACAGAGGTCCAAATGACGCGGTTCTAGTTGCTTTGGAAAGCTAACATCTGGGGCTTCAATTTGATATAAAATATGCCATAGTTTCCCGGACGCTAGGCGACGCGAACGCGTGCTCCACGCGACCGCATCGCAGTGGCAAAAAACCAGCGTGGCAGATTTCTTCTCCAGCGAATTCTGGGCTGTTTCTGACCCAGTTTGCGGCCCAGAAAACACAGATTAGAGGCTATAAATTGGGGGAATGCATCCATTCATAAAAGGAAGCTTTCACATTCACAATTTTAGGAGTAGATGTAGTTTTTAGAGAGAGAGGTTCTCTCCTCTCTCTTAGGATTTAGTTTTAGGATTATTTCTTCTTCATCACAACTTCAATATTCTTTTTATTTATTTTTCTAATTTAATTTATGAACTCTTCCATGTTACATTTGATATCTTCATTAGTGCTAATTGAGGTATTTCAGTTTATTATTGCTTTCTTTACATTATTGTTATTCCCATTTGAAGACATTTTTTATTCCAGTAGATTTACTTTTTTTTCCTTTTGGTCTTGGTTAAGAAATCAGTAACTCAGGAGTTATCTTAGCTCAACATAATTGATAACTGTTATCTTTGCTAATTGAATTGACTTTCAATAATCCCAATCTTTTCTTAGGAAATAAATAGGATTCGAAGGTCAAACTAATTAATCCCTTGACTTTCCTTTGCTTTAGCAAAGGTTAACTAAGTGGAATTAAGATTCAATCTTCTTTATTATTGAGAAGGATAACTAATTTGGACTTTCAATTTCTCATACCTTGCCAAGAGATTTTATTATTATTATTTTATTTTACTTGTCATATAACATATTCCCTCCTTACTTCCAAAACCCCAATTTACAAACTCATAACCAATAATAAGAACATACCTCCCTGCAATTCCTTGAGAAGACGACCCGAGGTTAAATACTCGGTTATCAATTTTAAAAGGGGTTTGTTACTTGTGACAACCAAAACGTTTGTAAGAAAGGTTGATTGCTTGGTTTAGTAACTATACTTACAACGAGAGTTTATTATAACTTCTAAACCATCAATCTTCAGTTCTTCAAAATGGCGCCGTTGCCGGGGAATCGCAAACGTGTGCCTTATTATTGGTTATTGTAAATATTTGCTTTTTACTTGTTTTTATTTTTGTTTTTATTTTTGCTTTTTCGTAAATTAAGAGGTTATTGGTTTTTATTTTAAAATTTTTATTTTATCTTATCTTATTTCAAAAATCAAATTTCAAAATTCAAATTTCAAACTTCAAAAATTTAATTTTCAAATTTCAAATTTTAATTTTTAAATTCAAAATTTAAATAACCTTTTAATTTAAAATTGCTTTTTTTATTTTTGTTTTTAATTTTTATTTGCTACTATGAACTCTCACCCCTTTGGCTACGAGTCTGGTTACAATTATGTTGCAGGAAGAGGAAATTACAAGGAGAACAGGCATCAAGGTTGGAACAATCAAAGATGGGAGGAGCCACAAGGATTTGAACAACCCTCATGGCAACAACCACCTCCAATGGACTATCAACAACCACCACCATATTCCTATAAACCCTCTCCTCAACATAGCTTTGGACCACCATACTCACAAGCCCATTACCACCAAACACCCTCATATGATCCTAACCCTTACCCACCATACCAACCACCTTATGAGCCATATGAACCATATCAAGAACCACCACTTTCCTATGTACCATGTCCATATCCATCACCTCAAGACTCAACAGAGCGTCTCACAAAAACATGTGCAAAACTTCAAGCAACCATTCACCAATTGAATCAAGCAATAAATCAATTAGCTTCCCGATGTTCGGATACTCAAGGAACCCCATGGCTTCATGTGGACAATCTAATGAAGAACGTAGCATGAAGGAGATACTAGAAACTCCAATGGACAGTACAAAGCATGATTTTGTACTGAAACAAGTGGAGGAAGCTGTAATTATTAAAGAGGAAGAAGTGGTTGTAGACTTAGGAAATGTTGAACCTCCATAGGAAAGTCAGGTTATAGATCCTCCTTCCAAGGTGATTGAAATTGATGTTGAGGAGGGTGTACAACCTCCAAAGCATATCATAGTTGAAGACTTGGAAGAGGTTGATCAAGAGATGGAGATTAAAGAAGAAGAAGCACAACCTCCCATGCCCTTGGAAAGCAGTAAAGAGAGGATTGAATTAGAAGAAAGCTACCAAGAGGAAGAGGTTGAAATTAAAGAAGCTTGCAAGGAGGTGGAAGTTGTCAAAAAGCACAAGGGAGTGGAGCTTGGAATCACCTTGCCAAAGTTATTGGAGACCCCTCCCCCTAAGTTTCCATCATCCTTCACAACATTCAAGTGGGTAAAATTCATATCCCTTAGCTTTCTAATTCCACTTGAATATGGGCTACTGGAGACGGATGGTCAACTTAGAGCTCTTTGTGGCATTAAGAGTAAGAGGAAGATGGTCAGTGGTAAGAATTGTCCTGCAAGGTTCATTATGGTTGGAAGCTTTAAGTTTAAACGCAAAAGTTGGTGTAGAGCTCAATTGAATGGGTCTAGGAAGCTGTTTGGTAGCTGCAATGAGAATTCAAATTACTTATCACCCGGCTGGAAAAATACAAATCCCAACAAAAATGGGTGTAAAAGCAAGATTTGGGATCCTGGAATCTGCTCTGACATTTGTCACCCCGGGAGCCTAAGAATCTGTTTGAAGCTTCTTAAGGGCTTTACATGCCTAGTTTGGGACCCCGGAGGTTACTGGAAATACAAACATTGGTGGAGATTCCTGGATGAATACAAGCCTAAGCCACCATAGCAGGGAGCTCACCAAATGTCCAACTTAAGGACTTTAACTAAAAGTGCTAGGTGGGAGACAACCCACCATGGTATGATCGTTTCTTTTTCAATTTTATTTCATGTTGTTTGTTTTTATTTTATTTTAATTTTCATTGAAACTGGAAGTTTTCATAGCATTCACATTAAGCATTGCATTCTGCATATTGCATTAAAAAAAAAAGAATCGCACGCGACGCGACCGCGTCACCCACGCGTCCGCGTCGCCAATGCATTGGGAAGAAAGAAAATTGAACAGAGAGTCACGCGAGAGCGTGGCTGGAGGCGTGCCAATGGCACAAATCGTCCCACGCGACCGCATCGCCGATGCGACCGCGTCATATGGGAATAATCGCCTCCCACGCGACTACGTGCCCCACGCGGCCGTGTGACCAAGATTTCGACGTAATAATGGTGCACAGTCGAAAGTTGTGCTAGAGTGGTGCTGGACTGGCGCTGGACGCGCAGTCCATCTCACGCGACCGCGTGCCCCACGCGCCCGCGTCACATCCTACTAAGTGGCCACTCGCGCGATCGCATGCCCCATGCGATCGCGTCACCCAATATTTGGCAATTAATGATTTTTGAACAGAGAGTTGTGCGAGAGAGAGGCTGCCCTCGCGCCAGCAGCATAAAACGGGTCACGCGACCGCGTGACCGACGCGACCGCGTCAATTAGTTTAAGCGCAAGTTGCGCGACCGCGTGCTTCACGCGACCGCGTGCTTCACGCGACCGCGTCGCTTGCGCCTCACAGCTTATCCTAATTTGCCAAATATCTTATCTTTTCTCCCCCAATCCTAATTTTTTCTCCCTCCTTTCTTACTTACTTCTTCTTCCTTTCTTTCCCTTCTCATTCTTCTTATCTTTTATTTTATTTTACTTAATTTATTTGCATATTTCATTCATTGCACCTTAATTTTGTGCATATTTTTGTTTTCTTTTCTAAATTCATTATTTTTCCTTTGGTGTTAAAATTTTCTTATTTAACTGTTGCATCTTCCTTTGAATTATTTTGGGTGCTTAGTGACTTGTTTTATTCTGGATAGGTAATATTGTTTATATCAATGCTAATCTTTTATACCTGTATTACTTTTACATTGACATGAATTTTTATTATCTCTCCTTACCCACACTCTCTTCCCTATTTTTGCAAATTTTTGCATTCCTGATTTGCCATGTACTTCTACTGTTTTCTCATTTGCATGTTGTAGCTACCATATAATTGAGACCCTTATTATCTGGCATTAACACCCATATTTTATTTATTTTCTATCTTTATTTTTGGGTTACTTTTTCTTTTCCCTCTTCTTTCAGGATGGCCACCACGAAGGGAGCGGAAAAATTTCTTAAGGGGAGACAAACAAATCCATCTGCACAATCCTTGAAGAAAAGCATCAGTTGGAACAACCCGTCCACCTGCACATCTCAGCATGCACCGAGGACGGTGTAATCTTTAAGTGTGGGGAGGTCGATAGCGATCTCCATGGGTTAGTATTTCCTTCTCAAACACCAATGTTTTATTTTCCTTGTTAGTTGTTGCATTTGCATGTTTGATTGCATATTTATTTGATTTTGTGCATATTTTACCACTTGGTTGAAGTAATATTTTCTTTTTCAAGAAACCTTTTAGAGCATTTCACTAATTTGAATAAAAATTTAATGTTACACTTGTTTGAAGAAATATTATACTGGAACATGGCTTAGAGCTCGAACACACAAAACCTGTGAGATTTTTTAGCCTATTTGAATTGGTTGCATTTTACCAACCAATATTTTATTTTTGGTGTGTGTTTTTCTCTCTAAAATTGTGATCTTTGTCTTGCTTAGTTCTATATTTCCATGGTTTGATGTATACATGCACTTATATGATTGAGGCCTTTGTTTCACTTAGCTTACATACCCATATGGCCTTAACCTTTTCATTATCCATTGCAAACCAATTTTGAGCCTATTTTATCCCTTTGTTATTTACTTTAGCACATCATTAACTCTAAGCGAAAAACAATAATGTCCTTAATTTGAATCCTTGGTTAGCTTAGACTAGTGAGAGTGCTCATGAATTAAGTGTGGGAAAATTGGGATTGAAAATATTTGGTTTGAGAATTGAGTATGTTAGAATTTTCTAAAAATATGAAAGAAATGTTTAGGACATGATTCATGCATCCAATAATTTAATCATATGCATTGAGAAAAATAAAAGAAAAAAAATATGTATATAAAAAAATAAAAAAAAAGGAAAAAGAGCAAATAAGAAAAAGGGAACAAAATGCCCCAAAGTAAATGTTGAAAACAATGCATATGTACTGTACTTGAAATTAGAATGCATGAATATGTGGAAAACATGGTTAATGGATGGTTAGATATTGTATTATGATTACATGGATTGTCTAAAGTTAGGTGAAAAGTTTAAGTTAATTAAGGATTCAGATTTTAGTCCACTTGACCAAATACAATCCTACCTTGACCCTAACCCCATTACAACCCTTAAAAGACCTCTTGATTTGTGTATTTGTGGATTAAATTTTTGTTGATTGTTAGACGAAGAGCAAGCCTTAGAAAGCAAGGTTAGTAGATAATTGAGAGAATCGAACCTTGAACACTTGAGTGATTAGAGTGTATACACTACCAGTGAGGGTTCGATGCTCAATTCCTTGTTCCCTGCTTTCATGAGCTATTTTCTTCTTGCAAGTCTATTTGTACTTCATTTTCATGATTTGAATTAGTGAAATCCAGTTCATACTTCTTCTTGAAGGATTTGTTTACTTTTAACCAAGTAGGTAGAAACATTTTGCATGTAGTTACATTCATAGGTTGCATTTCATACATTCTACCATTCCTCTTCATTCTTTATAGCTTCTCTTGAGCTTAGCATGAGGACATGCTATTGTTTAAGTGTGGGGAGG
>NC_029794.2:27530011-27532206 GCF_000816755.2 Arachis ipaensis | reverse complement strand
AAGGAATACAAGAAGTTGGAGAAATTGCTAAGCTGTCCAGCCTGACCTCTCTGCACTCAAACGGCTATAACTTGAGCTACAGAGGTCCAAACAACACGGTTCTAGTTGCGTTGGAAAGCTAACGTTCGGAGCTTCAATTTGATATATAATATGCTATAGTTTCCCTGACGCTAGGCGACGTGAACGCGTGCTCCACGCGGTCGCGTCGCAGTGGCAAAAAACCAGCGTGGCAGATTTCTTCTCCAGCGAATTCTAGGCTGTTTCTGACCCAATTTGCGGCCCAGAAAACACAAATTAGAGGCTATAAAGTGGGAAAATGCATCCATTCATAAAAAGAAGCTTTCACATTCACAATTTTAGGAGTAGATGTAGTTTTTAGAGAGAGAGGTTCTCTCCTCTCTCTCTTAGGATTTAGTTTTAGGATTTAGGATTATTTCTTCTTCATCACAGGTTCAATGTTCCTTTTATTTATTTTTCTAATTTAATTTATGAACTCTTCCATGTTACATTTGATATCTTCATTAGTGCTAATTGAGGTATTTCAGTTTATTATTGCTTTCTTTACATTATTGTTATTCCCATCTGAAGACATTTTTTATTCCAGTAGATTTACTTTTTTTTCCTTTTAGTCTTGGTTAAGAAATCAGTAACTCAGGAGTTATCTTAGCTCAACATAATTGATAACTGTTATCTTTGCTAATTGAATTGACTTTCAATAATCCCAATCTTTTCTTAGGAAATAAATAGGATTCGAAGGTCAAACTAATTAATCCCTTGACTTTCCTTTGCTTTAGCAAAGGTTAACTAAGTGGAATTAAGATTCAATCTTCTTTATTATTGAGAAGGGTAACTAATTTGGAATTCCAATTTCTCATACCTTGCCAAGAGATTTTATTATTATTATTTTATTTTACTTGTCATATAACATATTCCCTCCTTACTTCCGAAACCCCAATTTACAAACTCATAACCAATAATAAGAACATACCTCCCTGCAATTCCTTGAGAAGACGACCCGAGGTTAAATACTCGGTTATCAATTTTAAAAGGGGTTTGTTACTTGTGACAACCAAAATGTTTGTAAGAAAGGTTGATTGCTTGGTTTAGTAACTATACTTACAACGAGAGTTTATTATAACTTCTAAACCATCAATCTTCAGTTCTTCAGCCTCAGATTCCCATGGTTCCTCATTAGGGAACTCCTTGGAGGCCAGTGGACGTCCATTGAGGTCTTCCTCAGTGGAGATCACTACCTCTTCCTCCTCTCCAGGTTCAGCCGTGTGGGTTATGTTGATGGCCTTGCACTCTCCTTTTAGATTCTCTTCTGTATTGCTTGGAAGAGTACTAGGAGGGAGTTCAGTAACTTTCTTGCTCAGCTGACCCACTTGTGCCTCCAAATTTCTAATGGAAGACCTTGTTTCAGTCATGAAACTTTGAGTGGTTTTAATTAGATCAGAGACTACAGTTGCTAAGTCAGAGTGGCTCTGCTTAGAATTCTCTGTCTGTTGCTGAGAAGATGATGGAAAAAGGCTTGCTATTGCTAAAATTATTTCTTCCACCATTATTGTTGTTGAAGCCTTGTTGAGGCCTCTGTTGATCCTTCCATGAGAGGTTTGGATGATTTCTCCATGAAGGATTATAGATGCTTCCATAGGGTTCTCCCATGTAATTCACCTCTTCCATTGTTGGGTTCTCAGGATCATAAGCTTCTTCTTCAGATGAAGCTTCTTTGGTACTGCCTGTTGCTGCTTGCATTCTAGACAGACTCTGAGAAATCATATTGACTTGTTGAGTTAATATTTTGTTCTGAGCCAATATGGCATTTAGAGTATCAATCTCAAGAACTCCTTTCTTCTGATTTGTCCTATTATTCACAGGATTCCTTTCAGAAGTATACATGAATTGGTTATTTGCAACCATTTCAATGAGTTCCTGAGCTTCTGCAGGCATCTTCTTCAAATAAAGAGATCCTCCAGCAGAGCTGTCCAATGACATCTTGGACAGTTCAGACAGACCATCATAGAAGATACCTATGATGCTCCATTCTGAAAGCATGTCAGAAGGACACCTTCTGATCAATTGCTTGTATCTTTCCCAGGATTCATAGAGGGATTCACCTTCCTTCTGTCTGAAGGTTTGGACTTCCACTCTAAGCTTGCTCAATTTTTGAGGTGGAGAGAATTTTGCCAAGAAGT
>NC_029794.2:27529455-27529997 GCF_000816755.2 Arachis ipaensis | reverse complement strand
TCCCATAGAAGTCAGGAGTAGGTGCAGTAAAGTCACCAAGCACCTTCCTTGCATTGTTGGCATTGTTGTTGTTTTCAGCTGTCATGTCTTCTTCTTGTTTAAAAAGTTAGGTCCTCTACAGAGAGTTATATTTTAGCTTCTCTGAGCTTTCTCTTCAAGGTTCTTTCAGGTTCAGGATCAGCTTCAACAAGAATTCCCTTGTCCTTGCTCCTGCTCATATGAAAAGAGAGGAGAAGAAAATATGGAATGCTCTATGTCACAGTATAGAGATTCCTTGAGGTGTCAGAGGTAAAGAAGAATAGAAGGAGAAGGTAGAGAAGAAAGAATTCGAACTTATCAAGAGGGATAGAGTTCGAATTGTACATCGAGGAGGAGTGTTAGCCCATAAATAGAAGGATGTGGGAAGAGGGGAAGAATTTTCGAAAATAAAGTAAAAAGATTTTGAAATAATTAAGAGCAATTTTGAAAATTTGGTAAATGATTTTCGAAAACTAAGATTGGGAAAGAAATTAAGTGATTTTTGAAAAAGATTTTGAAATTAA
>NC_029794.2:27514114-27529371 GCF_000816755.2 Arachis ipaensis | reverse complement strand
ATTCTGGCGTTTAACGCCCAAAATGCTACCTTTTTGGGCGTTTAACGCCCAGCCAGGTACCCTGGCTGGCGTTTAAACGCCAGTTTTCCTTCTTCATTGAGCGTTTTGAACGCCCAGCTTTTTCTATGTAATTCCTCTGCTGCATGTTCTGAATCTTCAATTCTCTGTATTATTGACTTGAAAAGACACAATTTTAAAAATTTTTTTGAATTTTTAATGATGAGAAATAATCAAAATGCAACTAATCATGGAAAACTAAGATTAAATCAACAATGCATGTAAGACACCAAACTTAGAAGTTTGTATACTAAGGACTATAACAATTTGAAAAATGCATATGAGAAACAACAAAAGACACAAAACAAGAGAATTTAAAGATCAGAGCAAGGAAATCATCAAGAACAACTTGAAGATCAATGAAGAATATAATGCATGTAATTTTCAAAAATTAGAAGAATGAAGACATGCAATTGACACCAAACTTAAAATTAGATGCTAGACTCAAACAAGAAACATAAAATAATTTTTTTGTTTTTATGATTTTATAAATTTTTTTTTTTGTGATTTTTCAAAAATTATATGGAAAAAGAAAATAAAGAGATTCAAAATTTTTAATAAGAATTCCAGGAATTATGCAATGTTAGTCTAAAACTCCGGTCCAGGAATTAGACATGGCTTACTAGCTAGCCAAGCTTTCAGTGAAAGCTTCGGTCCAAAACACTAGACATGGCCAATGGCCAGCCAAGCTTTAGCAGATCATTACTTTCAACAGCAAGACTGATAGAAATCATCAAGCTCTTGTGATGATAAGTTGAAACCTCGGTCCAAAAGTTTAGACATGGTTTCACAACCAGCCATATTTCAACAAATCATCATGAAACTCTAGAATTCATTCTTAAAAACTCTGAAGAACAGAATAGAAATATCTTTGTATTTTTGAAAATTTTTTTCGAAAATAAAAAGTAAAAAGCTTAAACATAAAATAAAATTACCTAATCTAAGCAACAAGATGAACCGTCAGTTGTCCAAACTCGAATAATCCCCGGCAACGGCGCCAAAAACTTAGTGCACGAAATCGTGATTGTTCATTCCTTGGTAACGGCGTTAAAGGCTTAATACGCCCATTCATAATCTTGACTCTTTGTCACAACTCTGCACAACTAACCAGCAAGTGCACTGGGTCGTCCAAGTAATAAACCTTACGTGAGTAAGGGTCGATCCCACGGAGATTGTCGGCTTAAAGCAAGCTATGGTCATCTTGTAAATCTCAGTCTGGCGGATTCAAATGGTTGTGGATAATTGATAATTAAAAGATGAATAAAACATAAAATAAAGATAGAGATACTTATGTAATTCATTTGTAGGAATTTTAGATAAGCGTATGAAGATGCTTTGCTCCTTCTGAACCTCTGCTTTTCTATTGCCTTCTTCCAATCATTCATACTCCTTTCCATGGCAAGCTTTATGTTGGGCATCACCGTTGTCAATGGCTACTTCCCGTCCTCTCAGTGAAAATGTTCCAAATGTGCTGTCACCGCACGGCTAATCATCTGTCGATTCTCGATCATGTTGGAATAGGATCCATTGATCCTTTTGCGTCTGTCACTACGCCCAACACTCGCGAGATTGAAGCTCGTCACAGTCATCCCTTCCCAGATCCTACTCGGAATACCACAGACAAGGTTTAGACTTTTCGGATCTCAGGAATGGCCGCCAATAATTCTAGCCTATACCACGAAGACTCTGATCGTAGATCAGAAGGCTAAGAGATACGCATTCAAGCTTGTTTGCATGTAGAACAGAAGTGTTTGTCAGGCACGCGTTCATAAGTGGGAATGATGATGACCGTCACATTCATCATGTTCTTGTGTGCGAATGAATATCTTAGAGAAGAAATAGGCTTGAATTGAATAGAAAAACAATAATACTTTGCATTAATTCATGAAGAACAGCAGAGCTCCACACCTTAATCTATGGTGTGTAGAAACTCCACCGTTGAAAATACATAAGTGAAAATAGTCTAAGCATGGCCAAATGGCCAGCCTCAAAGGTCTAAGGACTAAACGTCCAAAGATCATTCTCCCTCTTTTATAATAGTAAAAGGTCCTATTTGTAGAGAACTAGTAACCTAGGGTTTACAGAAATGAGTAAATGATGCAGAATCCACTTTCGGGCCCACTTGGTGTGTGCTTGGGCTGCGTATTGAAGCTTTCACATGTAGAGACTTTTCTTGGAGTTAAACGCCAGCTTTTGTGCCAGTTTGGGCGTTTAACTCTAGCTTTTATGCCAGTTTTGGCATTTTGACGCTAGAATTTCTATGCTGACTTGAAACGCCGATTTGGGCCATTAAATCTCGGGCAAAGTATAAACTATTATATATTGATGGAAAGCCCAGGATGTCTACTTTCCAACGCAATTAAGAGCGCACCAATTGGGTTTCTGTAGCTCCAGAAAATTCACTTCGAGTGAAAGGAGGTCAGAATCCAACAGCATCTGCAGTCCTTTTTCAGCCTCTGAATCAGATTTTTGCTCAGGTCCCTCAATTTCAGCTAGAAAATACCTGAAATCATAGAAAAATACACAAACTCATAATAAAGTCCAGAATTGTGATTTTTATTTAAAAACTAATAAAAACATAATAAAAACTAACTAAAACATACTAAAAACATACTAAAAACAATGCCAAAAAGCGTATAAATTATCCGCTCATCAAGAGTCATCTTCTTCGTGCATTTTCTCCTTTCCCTTCAGATCTTTCTTTTGAGATGAGGCCACTTCCTTCCTTGGAGTTGAACCTTTGGACGAATAACTTTACGTGCCATAAATTTAGAAGAATGTAAAGAGAGCGAAGAAGATATGTGTGAGTATTTGTGAATGTGAGTATGAGATTGAGGTTGTTTGGATGATGGTAGGGTTTTAGGAGGGATGGGGGTTCGGTTGCTTCTTCTTGTGGGAAGTTTCTTTTTCATGATGGAGAGAAATAGAGAAAGAGAATATGAAGATAGTGGCGAAGAGGAAGGGATGTGGAGAGAGGATAGGTGTGAAACTATCATAAATTCATAGTGAAGAAACCTCCCTTTTAAAAATAATCACAACTAATTAAACAGTTATTAAAAAAAGGAATTTAAAAATTAGAATCATAATAACCGAAAAGACACTTCCTTGGAAAGTGGGGAGAAGTTAAAAAGATTTGATTTGACAAAATCCCTTAAAAAAAGATATGATGTCCCAAACGTTTCAATCGTGCTATTTAAGTCCCTAACGTTTCAAAATTGACTCAATGTTGTCCTACCGTTAGGGATCCGTTAACAGAATTGACGGTGGGACAAAATTGAGACGATTTTGAAACGTTAGTGTTCTGAGGGTTACCTGAAATAGGAAGGTCGATCTCAGATGAGATCTTTAGATTTGGACTGGGCTGCTGCATCTGACTTGTTAATGCAGGAGAAGTTGTTGGTCCTTGTTCACCGGAGGGGGGTGGTACCTGCAAGAGACTCTGATGCTTAAGTCAGTACGGGCTTTATGCAGGTTTTTAGTAGAATTGGAGTATGAGTTATACCTGGGTGCTCCAGTGTATTTATAGTAGTGTAGAATGACCTCCTTTGAGATAAGTTTGTTATCTTATCTTATCTTTTGTGGGTGAGATCACCTATCTTTTGGCCAGCCGCCTTCTGGTAGGCGGTGACTCTTCTTTCTTGGGCCTCTTTGGGCCTCTGTGGTGACTCGTCCGAGCTCTTTGTGAAGAGGTTGGCGGTTGGCCAAACTTCAAAGAGGTTGGTCGCTTTGACCTCGTCTAACCCGGACCTTATAGCTCGGTCCACGGTATGAACAGTGCCCCTGTTTGAGCTTGGACCTTTCTATGAGATCGTGCTTTCTGAGCCTCAATCTCTTTGGAGAAGTCGTGTTCAAGCATCTTTGTCTGGTTTGCTCCTCTTGTTCATGAGTTTCGCATCATTTTAATGTCTTTTTTCTTTAAATGCGGCGTCATTTCCTAGTGCATCAGTTTTGGGTTTACGCAAGGGCTTTTAAAGCCTTCTAATAGGGCTTTTAATTCCCTTTGCCATTTCGTTCCTTTGCTCAATTTGAATTTAGAGAAGTTTCCTTCTTTCTTCTGCTTCCCTGCTTCTTTGCTTCTTTGCAAAACTTCGTTTGTCTGACCCCTTTGATTTTGCCCCAAGCTCGCTTCTTTCCTGGAGTTTTGCTCGTAGATCATTCATGCGTTTCATTTGCTCAGCGAAAGAAGCTTCCTTTCCTTCATCCTCTGTTTGCCCCAGCACCCAAGATTGTTTCTTTCTTGGTTTTTCGGAGTTTCCATCTTTGTTCGTGACTTGCTGCTTGCACATTTGTCCTCCTACCTTCTTCTCTTTTCCAGGTTGGTTCTTCTATTTCATACCTCTTTGTATTACTTTACTATTCTGTTTTGCTTCTGATGATTGTTGCATGCTTTATTTCTTTGAAATCTTTTTATCTTTGTTGCTTCATTTTTGCGGAAATGTCGATGCTTGGGTGAACCGTTTGCATTTTCTCTTTGGGTTCTGGTGACGGGACTAGGGTTTTATTTTTGATTCCCTATATTCTTCCTTTGTTGTATCTGTGTTGTTGCCTCCAAGGGATGTTCCTGGGTGTTGGTGATAATTTTCTTGCTTCTTGCAAATCCTGGGATGCCCTTTTGCTTGCTATGTGTTTGCTTCACTTTTTCGTCCTGGTTTTGATCTTGTCCGAGTTGTTTGGTAGTGACACTTCTTATTTTCTTGCTGTAGATGTAGTGTTTTATGTCTTCATGTAGAAATATTGTTGAGATGTCTACAAAGGTCCCTGCGGGTATGGCTGACTGGTTAGATTCCATAGTCTTAATGTGTGTTACTGTAGCCAACCCTGAGTACTGTGAGAAGCTTAGGAGGTTTCATAGGATCTGTAGTAGTAGGGATGATGAGAAGAATTATGAGCTGGTATCGCCCGATCCTGAGGAGAGAGTTAGTTTCCCTCCCATAGGTCAGGAAGAGTGCCCTTTTTCTATGCCTATGACTATTTTTTACCCAGTTAGGTATTACCCTTCCTTTTACCGAATTTGAGACTGAACTCTTGTGGAACTATAATGTTGCCCCGTCGCAACTTCACCCGAACTCTTGGGCTTTTATGAAGATCTTCCAGCTGTTGTGTCAGGAGCTAGGTGTCCGACCTACCTTGTCCCTTTTTCTTTACCTGTTTGTGCTGACCAAACCCAGGGTGGCCAAGAAGAAGGCTTCTTGGATCTCATTCCGAGCTACCCAGGGGAAGAAAGTATTTTCAATATTTGATGACTCCTTTCGAGACTTTAAGAACTTCTTTTTTAAATTCCAAGCTGTTGAGGGTGCTCGGCCTTTCTTTCTGGATGAAAATGATGAGCCGACCTTTCCTTTATGGTGGCAAAAAGATACAGTAGTTCTTAAGTATCCTGGGGAGAGTTTGGATGAAGTAGAACAGGATTTTGTGGGTGTTTTAGAGGAGCATTGGGAGGAGCCTCCTCATCTGGACACTAAAAAATTCTTAGGGGATCCCACTCTTCTCCATTCTGAGCTAGGTAATGTCCAATCTTATCTTTCATATTAGTTTTCTTTTATTGATCGTGATTTTGTCATTATCTACTGTGTGACTGTTTTGCTGGCTTCTTTTCAGAGATGATGTCTTCTTCAGATTTGATGAAGATGTTTCGCAAAGCCAAGAAGGCAGTGGCTACTCAGAACTTGTCCAAAAAGACGTCGGGGGAGAGCTCTTCTCAATTGCCTCCAAAGAAACTGGCATCTAATCCTCAGGAGCCAAGGAAAGTCATCCCGACCCCTAGAGTCCGGACGGTTCCTACTGATCCCCCTTTTTCGACCTCTAGCGCTTCCTCTTCCCCTACTTCAGCCGGCCCTCCTCCCAAGAAGCCGAGAACTATCGGCCCTTATAATATGGAGGATAAAGAGTTTGATGGTGTGACTTTTGCCACAGAGTTGATCGCTCCTCATGGTAAAATTCCTTTGGATGACATCTCCATCCTGCATCATCTTGATTTTATATCAAGCAACAGTACTCGGATGGCCAATCTTAGTGCGGCCTTATCTCGGGTTGTCCGGGAGTCCCCTGTCCATGCTACCAAGGCCATTTTGGAGGAGGCCAAGGCTGAATACGATAGGGTGAAGGGTCTGAAGGACGAGATGGATACCAAGGTTGCTAAATTGGAGATTGATGTAGAGAAGGAGAAGGCTCGGGCTACTGCTATAGAAGCGACTGCCAATCTGGCCCAGGAGATGGCCAAGAAGTCCAAGGAGAGCTATACCCGGACCTATGACGAGCTGTTGGAAACCAATGAGAGACTTCAGTCTGCCCAAGATGATTATGCCGAGCTTCAGGGCCATATAGTGAGCAGTATGACCGACATGTACGAAAACCTGAAGGCCCAAGTTCGGGTTCTCGCTCCCGATGTCGACCTCTCTTTATTCAGCATGGACAACGTGGTGGAGGACGGCAAGATTGTGCCTGCCCCAGAAAATGATGATGAGGGTCCTCCTCTTGTGCCACTAACTAAGGCTTCCTCAGCTTCTACTACTGCAGCTCCTTCTGCCGAGGTGGTCCCTCCTGAGCCCGAGCCTGACCTGGAGATTCTGAATGGGCCAGATGGAGTTGTCAACGCCACCCCGATCTCGACCATGCCTCCTCCTCCTAAGGATGCAGCTACTGGGGCGAACTTGGATCCCCTATGATTTTTCTTTTTATATCTTTGTTTTGATTATATGTTTGGTACGGTCCGATCTGTGGACCTCTTGAAACTTGTAAGTCTTTGTGGATGACCTTTATTTCGGACACTCTTCTAGTTGCTTTCCAACAACTTTTATTTTAAAAAACAAAACACCTTTAACAACGGCAGCCTTTGATTTTTTAATGTTTTAGTCTTTGATTTGTTTGCATGATGGCTTGGCTTACTTTGCGAAGAAGTGCTATTTTTTCGACCCTCACGTTCCTCGTGGGTTTCTTTGTGTTTTTTAGATGTCTGGTACTTTGTCGATCCCGACCTCTTTTTTGGAATGCTTGTGAATTTTTCCCCTGCCTTTTGGATCACGCCCTGTGTTAGTTGTGTTGACAACTTTTTGTTTTGGTACTGTCATCCTTGCGGCTTGCTGCCTGGGCTTTTTAGTCGATCTCCAATAACTTTTTAGTGTTCTTTACATAGAACCTTTTTAGTTTTTTGGTGACGACTTTTTAGCCCGATTTTGGGGGTTGTGCTTTCGCCTTTTTTTTAGGACTTATAACCCTTTGGCTAAGCACTTTGGCCTTAGATTTTTCAACCCTTTTGGACTTTGTGTGATGTTTGCTCCCTTTTCAGTGATTCTTTCTTTTGGTTTGACTCCTCTGTCAGTCCTTCTCAAGTTATTTTTAGTAATCCCATTTCTAGTCTGACCTCGTCAGGTCGCTTTATATGGGTTACTTTTTATAACTTCTTACATTAATTTGAGCTTTATTGTAACACCATACTACACAGAGCATTACACCTAGGATGTAATACAGAGGTGGTGAGGTGCTACGACCTCTAAAATAAAATGTGTACATATAATAGTAGAAAGAATATAATAAACTAGGAGCCTTGAAAAATGGGTAAAACAAAATCGCGAAATAAAAAGCACAACACTCTGGAAACGGAATGACTTGCGTGTGAAGAAAACTATAATTATCAAACATAAAATAATAAAAGTAGGAATAGAGAGCCAAAGATATAAAATAACAAGCTCCTAACTCAGTCTGCGAAGTCAAGGCTGGCCGAAGAATATTTACATATATATATACATATCAAAAACCCAAATGTACATAAGCAAAACCCTGCCTCTCCATAAACCTCTAAGAGGATAAAAAAGAATAAGTTATGCGGAGAGAAAGCTAAGTACATACATATATATCATTGTGCAACAAAATAACCTGGTAACCACTTTGCTTCAGGAGCTCAGACGCCTAACAAGACGCTTCTCGACCTGCATCTGAAAAAAATAACAACATAGTATGGAATGAGAATCAGAGGTTCTCAATATGGTAAAGGTGTCACACACATAATATATAAGGTCCTGGGAATGCCAGAGGCAATCCTAGAACGCCGACACTCAGATTATAGAGCTTAAAGTATTAAACTGAAGCCATAAAAGGTGGTTTTCTAAGAATATTTAAACCTAACTTAACCTTAAATCTAAGTCCCATACTGTCATTCCTCCATACCTCCAACTCCATCATGCATTTTTCACAGACAAATAGACAGATAAAGGCAAGCACAAGAAGGTTACAAATACTGCAGGTAACAAATACACATTTAACATGGCAAGTACATATAGGCACACCCAATTAAAGCACAAGCAAGTAATTCAAGTAATATGCACATGATGCATGCCTGTCCTATGGCTGATGAGACTCATCTGTTGGTTATCCAGCCAACCCGACAAGTCTGAATTGAACTTAGACTGTCCCCCGACGTGCATCCCCAAGAGTCTATGCATAGCTTTTTCTCAAATAATCAATATTGCTCAATGGGGGTAACATTCCCAGGAATTTATATAGTGCCCAGTCACACTTACGTCGTAGGTCAACAGAGTATCAAGTTTTCAACCTGGTACACGTGGTGGCAAGCCACGGCACTTTATCCAGAGAACCTCGTATCTTAGATCATTTAATCATTCAAGCCAAGTTTCATACATAATCTTTTGTCAGAGTATCCAGTCAAGTATCATATATGACTTATCAGTAACATCTCATAATTAGTTCAACACTTTTCAACTTTACTTCACCTTCAAGCTTTCCTCTTTTCCTATCTTCATCTGATTATTAGGTTTAACACTACTATTTATGACCAATGGAATGATAATAGAGGTTTAGAAGTTTGAAACACCATTTAAAACAATAAAAATCAAGTTTGCTGAAATAGAGTCCACGCGTACGTGTAGCGCACGCGTTCGCGTGGAAATGTAAAACTGCAGCTCGCGCGCGCGTCCCTTTGTCATGCGTACCCGTGGGTGTAAAAATCTTGGACCGGTTCAATCGGTTCAGCCCGTTCGGCCTAATCTTGGACCGTTTTCTTCGAAATTGGTGTCAAAATTCTCGTTTCAATGAGCTCTATCCTAATTTGATATAATATTTGCATTTCTAGTCTTCCTTATTAAAATCTAATTTACTGACTAATTATCTACCAATTAATCGGGGTTTACATTCTACCCACCTAAGAAAGAATTTTGCCCTCAAAATTCAAATCTAGTTACCTGAAAAGAGATGTGGATAGTCCTTTTGCATATCTAATTCGAGCTCCCAGGTATGTTCCTCGATACCAGCTCGACTCCAAGCTACTTTTACTAATGATACTTCCTTCCTGCGTAATCGTTTAATACTAGTATCATCAATTCTCACTGGAATTATTGGAAGTGTTGGATCTTCTTTTACCTGGATTGGTTCTGGTTCTAGAACATGACTTGCATCAGCAGTATACTTCCGAAGCTGTGACACATGAAACACGTTGTGCAAATTCGAAAGATACAGTGGTAAGGCAATTCTATAAGCCACTGGCCCAATTCTCTTCAGGATCTCAAATGGTCCAATATAACAGGGATTCAGTTTCTTAGTTTTAATAGCTCTTCTCACTCTAGTGGTTGGTGTAACTTTCAGAAAGACATGTTCTCCTTCTTCAAACTCCAAAGCCTTTCGCCTCTGATAAGCATAACTCTTTTGGCGGCTTTGGGCTATAAGCATTCGGTTACGAATCTTCTTTATCTGTTCAGTGGTTTCAGCTATCATCTCAGGCCCTAACAAACTTCTTTCTCCAATTTCATGCCAACATAGTGAAGACTGACATTTCCTAACATACAGAGCCTCATATGGAGCCATTTCAATGCTTGCATGATAGCTATTATTATAAGCAAACTCTATTAATGGCATATACCGATCCCAGCTCGCCGGCTGGTCCAATACACAAGCCCTTAGCATATCCTCTAAGGTCTGAATAGTTCTTTCTGACTGACCATCTGTCTGAGGGTGATACGCAGTACTCAAGCTTAACTGAGTCCCAAATGCACGCTGAAAAGCTCTCCAGAACCTTGATGTAAAATGGGAATCTCTGTCAGATATAATGGTAGAAGGCACACCATGTAACCTGACAATCTCTTTGATATACATTCGAGCCAATTCCTCCATTATGCAACTTATTCGGATAGGAAGAAAATGAGCTGATTTTGTCAGTCGATCCACAACCACCCAAATAGCGTCACAACCAGACTAGGTTCTAGGCAAACCTATCACAAAATCTATTGCGATACTCTCCCATTTCCATTGTGGAATCTCCAAAGGCTGAAGGGTCCCTGATGGTCTCTGATCCTCAATCTTAACTTTCTGACATGTTAAACATTTAGATACGTGCAATGCCACATCATTCTTCATCCCTGGCCACCAAAACATCATTTTCAGATCCTGCTACATTTTAGTGCTTCCTGGATGAATTGAAAACCCGCTCTTATGAGCTTCCTTCAAGATTCTCTGTCGCAGGTTGATGTTGAAAGAATTGTCGTGTCGGTCTAGAATTTCTCTCATAGAAATAAGAACTTTGTTGTAAGCATAGCTCCAAACCAACAAACAATTCTCTTATCAAAAATTTTGGTTGTCACAAGTACAAACCCCAATAAGAATTAACCGAAGTATTGAATCCCCGGATCGTCTCACAAGGAATTGCAATGAAGTGGTCAATTATTGGCTATGAAGATGCAAGCGGTTTGATTGATAAGAGGGCAAGAAATTAAATGGGCAAGAATTTAAATGACAAGAAGAGTAAATCAAGCAAGTGACTAAAGAAAGCTAATAATAAAGAGAGAGACATTCATGGCAAGGATTGAGATCATAGGCTTTCCATCCTAGTCACTAATAACCATAATTAACAAGAATTTATCTTATTTCATCATCCCTAACAATGGAAGAAGGTATAATGTTATCTTCATAAGAGAAAAAGTCAAACAAGACTAGCTAATCTCAATCCAAAGGTCCTAATCAACTCACTAATTAAATTAGCAAGAGGTTAGAGGCAATGGAAATCATATTAACTAACAACTCTAGATCACCAACATGAATTGGGTATTCATGACTCAAGATTACCTAATTACTCTTTCCAAGCCAAGAATGCTCAAAATCTACTCTAACATCTAACCAAGCATTTTGTCAAACACTTGGAAGGCATAAAAGGAAAGCATAGTAAAAGTGAAAGAAATATAAATCTACCAACTACCAATTGCAAGGAAAGTAAAATTCACAACTCAAATTAACAATAAAAGAACATGAAACATCGAATTTCATTAAATGTAAACCAAATTCAACATGAGCATTCATAAACATGAAAGAAGCATAAAAGTAAAATTAACAAAAGAACCAAAAAGAATTGAAGTATTATAACAAGGAATTGTAGAGGAAACAAGATGAAATCAAGTAATCAAATCTAGATCCAAAAGAATTTAACCTAATCCTAACCTAATTCTAGAGAGAAGAGGGAGTTTCTCTCTCTAGAAAACTAACTAAAGGCTCATCATGATTAACTATGTGCTCCCCCTTTGCTCAATCTTCAATTCACATCAAATACCCTCAGAAACGAGTTGGAATTGGGCCTGGGCAGCTCAGAAATCGCCCCCAACGATTTCACTTTAAGTGGGTCACGTGCGAACGTCGACGTGTGCGCGTACTTGACGCGTGCGCATTGCTGGCAAAACCTCTACTCACGCGTGCATGACGCGTGCGCGTGGCCCTCAATTCTCCATTTAGCTCATTTCTTCATGAATTCTCCACTTGCATGCTTTCCTCTTCATTTCTTCCATCCAATACTTCCCTTATAAACCTGAAATCACTCAACAAACACATCAAGGCATCGAATGAAATTAAAGTGAATTAAAATCACCAATTTAAGGCCTAAAAAGCATGTTTTTACACTTAAACACAAATTAAGGGAGAATTACAAAACCATGCTATTTCATTGAATAAATGTGGGAAAAGGTGATAAAATCTTCCAAAATAAGCACAAGATAAACCACAAAATTGGGGTTTATCAAACCTCCCCACACTTAAACCAAGCATGTCCTCATGCTAATTTCAAGAAAGAAACAAAGGGTATCAACATTTATTCCATGTAAACTACCTAAATGCAACTACCTATATGCAATCTATCTAAATAAATGCAAGTACTTGGTCAAAATAAATCATTTCCCAAGAAAGCATACACAGTTACAAGGGCTAAAGCACTAGTAATCAAAGCAAACCCACAATTGAATTGAATTATTGAAAAGATTTCACAAACTTGCAAGAAAAGATGATCATGGGTGGAAGCATGTAATTAAGCGATCGAACCCTCACCGGATGTGTATCCGCTCTAGTCACTCAAGTGTATGGGGTTGATTCACTCAATTCTCCCCTAATCATGCTTTCTAAGATTTTTTTTCATATAACAATCAACAATTATTTCATGCATGCATACAAATATCATGAGGTCTTTCCCATAGGTTGTAATGGGGCTAAGCTCAAGGTAAGGATGCATATGGTCAAGTGGACTAGAAATTTGAATCTTTGATTAACTTAAACTTCCCACCTAACCTATGACAACCTATATAATTTCAAAGCTAACCTAACTACCTATTCTTCACTTTTTCACATACTCATGCATTTTATTTTTGGTTACCACACATATGCATTGATTTTTATTGAGCTTTACTTGGGCACTTTTATCCCCTTTTTATTGCTTTTCTTTTTCTTTCTTTTTCTTTTCTATTTTTTATATATATTTTTTTCTTTTATTTTGTATATATATACCTTTTTTTCTGCAATAAAGTATATACAAAAGTATCAATGCATATGGTTTTACATTTGATTAACACATGAGTATGTACCCAATTCCCATGATTTTCAACAAAAATACAAAAATACACTTTTATCTGTACCCAATGTTCCCAACTCTCCCAAAATTAAATAATGAACACTCTCACTAGCCTAAGCTCATCAAAGATCTAAACAAGGGACATTTATTATTTTTCATTTAGGCTTGTAATGTGCTAAAATTAAGAACAAATTGGTTAAGCATAGGCTCAAAATTGGCTATCAATGGAAGATAAAAGGTAGGCTATTTGGGCAAGTGAGCTATTTGAAACAATGGCCTCAATCATATAAGTGCATGTATACACAAAATAATGGACATAAAGAATCAAACAAATCAAAGATTACAATTATAGAAAGAGAATAATGCACACAAGAATGAAAATAAGTGGTTGTATGATGTAACCACACAATTAGGCTCGAAACTCACATGCTTGTGTTCTTAGCTCAAAACATGTTCCACAATGTGTATAATTCAAGCAAGTTCTAAAAAAAAAATTTTCAATCACTTGGGGTACCCTATAGATAAACTTCTTGAAAAATTTCATTATTTTGACTAAGCTTATTATATATAAAACAAGAAAGTGCTACAAAAATTCCTAGAAGACCTAAAAATGAAATGCAAAAGTGTTAGGATTAGAAACTTGTCACCCAAAAGCGAAGCGCCGACTGGTCAGACGACCTCCCCACACTTAAAAGTTTGCACCGTCCTCAAAGATGAGTAAGGGAGTACGGCGACTTCCCGAATTTCCACCTTCAATTGGTGGTCCAACCTGCTGCGTGTTCTTTCTTCCGCTTCCATTTTTGCTTATGGTGCGTCGGACATGAAAAATGGAAAATAACACCGTAAGATGAGAAAATACAAAAGCAAGGAAGCGTGCATTGTTGGAATGAGGTGAATCACTAGAATGGAGTGAGTGAATTAGTGTGACATTAGTGAAAAATAGGTGTGTGAATTATAAATTAGGCGCCCTTTAGAACATACACACTATCATAGAGAGATATGTCACAATTACGCAAAGAAAGTATGCACGTCACTCATTCTAGTGTGCTTGAGATACTTTGAAGAGAACTTGTAGGTTAAGACAACCGGACAAGCAATAAGAAAGCATAAAAGCATTCAAGCAAACTCAAGCAATTGTGAATTGGATAATGGATGGACATTGATTGATGTGCAAGGTAACTTTAATGAACAAGATGGAATGTGAAACTTACACATCAAACGATGACACATATTGAAGTTTATTTGCAACACCTAAGTGACATAGAAGTGGAGCACATGGATGCTATGGAACTTAAGAAAGAGAATATAAAAGTGAAAATCAATCACATAGTAAGCATGGTCCACAAAGCTTAGAGAGCTCAAAAATATGTCACTTAGGTAAGCTTTCGATCCAATTTCACAATTCCACAATCTCAATGCATGAAATAGGTGAGGTAAATAAGGCTCAGTCATGAATAAGCAACACCTAAGAAACAATGCATCGATAATGTACAATTGCCTAACAACAGATGATTAATGCATGGTGGCCAAAACATGCAATTCAAAGAGTTAAGATGCATGAAGGCAATGTAACATGTACTTGGTATTCAAAAACATTAAGCATGAAAATTTCCAAACCAAGTAACCAAATACAACCTCAACAAAGAAATCTAACAATGACAATTAACAACAATGATGTTAAACTAACATCCTATTAGTAATAAGCAGCAGTAAACAATAAACAAGATTAGTAATCCAACACTTATAATGGAAAACAAAAATTAGACAAAAATTAAACTAACTAACTAACTAAAAGAAATGGTGTTACATGGTGTTTGGTAGTATTGGATGATGCTTGAACGGTGGAAAGAAAAGAGGAGAAGAGAGAAGAAGGAGGGAAATGGAAAGAAGATGAGAAAAGAAGTGTAGTGAAGAAAAGGCGTCCACGCGTACGCGTGCTCGACGCATGCGCATGGAAATGGCGAAACGGGGGGCGACGCGTACGCGTGAGTCATGCGTGCGTGTTGATGGGTGATGAGCGGATATTTTATACGCTTTTTGGGGTTAATTTCATATAGTTTTTAGTATATTCTAGTTAGTTTTTAGTTTATTTCCATTAGTTTTTAGGAAAAATTCATATTTCTGGACTTTACTATGAGTTGTGTGTTTTTCTGTAATTTCAGGTTTTTTTTGGCTGAAATTGAGGGAGCTGAGCAAAAATCTGATTCTGGCTGAAAAAGGACTGCTGATGCTGTTGGATTCTGACCTCTCTGCACTCAAAGTGGATTTTCTGGAGCTACAGAACTCAAAATGGCGCGCTTCCAATTGCGTTGGAAAGTAGACATCCAGGGCTTTCCAGAAAGATATAATAGTCCATACTTTGCTCAAGGATAGA
>NC_029794.2:27503367-27513631 GCF_000816755.2 Arachis ipaensis | reverse complement strand
GGACTCTAACGTGGCCACTTATGAGCATTGGCCAACGTTAGTGATAATGTTAAGTGTCACTAACGTTGGCTCCATTTCCTTTCTTCAAAGTTAATGCCACTAACTTTTCTCACTAACGTTGTGGCTTTCCTTCCTTCCACGTTAGTGCTCACGTTAGTGTAACTAACGTAGCCACTAACGTGGCTCTTCTCTTCTTCTTTTGGCCTGAAATCAATCAAACAAATTGCATCAAAGTCTTGCTCTTAATCATGGGATCATGCATCATCCAATTTATCATATAATTCATGCAAAATTCTCATGAAATCATGTAAAGTGCACAATGTATGCTTGAATCAAGATGTAAGTGAATATTTACCCAAAACTAGCTTATTTCCTAAGAAAATGCATGAAACTACCTTAAAAACAGTAAAGAAAAGGTCAGTGAAACTGGCCAAAATGCCCTGGCATCAACTATACACCAAGGAGAAGGTGGGATTTCACAGTGCGCTAGACGCCTTGTATTGATCTAAAACTGGAAGTATCCAGCATTGTAGTCCCTGAGTTTGATAGTCGAGACAATGAAAAAGGCAATTTAGGATTCTCACTACGAAAAGCCGACATAAAATTTATGCAGATTGAGAGAGTGAGCCTAGAGAGTTTAAGAGAGAACGCTGTGTATTCTTAGAAACTACTTCGGCGACCGGTAAGAGGAGAGCGATCAACTTAAAGGAGTTTATTTGGAGGACGATGGGCCGTCTAAGGGGCTAGAACAATTTGAACCAGTTCAATTAAAAAAGGATATGAAGTTTTGACTAACCCCAATCAGGATTGATGACGTAAACGTAAGGAACTCTGAGGAAAATAAATCTTATTAGAGAGGTGACTTGGAAATCAAGTCAGAATGGAGAAGCGCACCGAAGATCTTGAATTAGAAATGGGGACAGACTATCCGCACCTAGTTGCAGGTAACTGAATTCAAATTTTGTGGGCAAAATTCCCAATTAGGTGGGTAGAATGTAAAACTCGGTTAATTAATGAATAATTAACCCATAAATTAAAATTTATTTTCGAGAATTAAAAATGTGATTTTTATGGTTTAATGTGATAGAGAAAATTAAAACGAGAATTTTGACACAAATTTTCAAGAAATTGGCCCAAGATTGGGCCGAACGGACCAAATTGGTCGAACCGGACCCAAACCGGGCCCGTGGGCCCCACCCACTCACTTGATAAAGTGGGTTTAGATCTTCTCTCTCCCTTCTTGCATGCTAAACACGCTGCTGGGCAGCCATGGAAGAGAGGAACACTTCCAAAAACATAAACCCTTGGTTAGTTTCAATCTTTGATAACTTTTGATCCGGAGCTCCGATTGGCGCACCGTTTATCGCCACATGACCACGGCATCGAGCTCTACAAAGCCCATAACTTTATTCAAGAGGTAAGGAATGATTTCAGTTCAGTTTCCTCATCCCTTGAATTCAAATTTTTGGATAAAAAGTGTTAAGATTTTGGGCTCTTTGATGTTATAAGATCCAAATAGCTTGAAGCGAATGCTTAGTCGTGCCTCTTTGATCTTTGGGTAAGGTAAGAGATCTCAAACCCTAGTGAAATTCTGAATTTAAGGTATTGGGTATTGAGTTATTGTGTTTGGGTATGATAATTGTGGTTTAGGAAGTGTGTATGTGCATATTGAAGCTTGAGTGATATCTTGGAAAGCTTGGAAATGAGCTTTGTTGGAAGCCTTGAGACCTTGAAAGTTGAATTTGAAGTGTTCCAGGTTAGACAGGAATCGGCCAAGGAATGGTTTTGGTTTCTTGTATCTAAAATGTAATATAGTGTGAAAACTTAGGCTAGTGACCCATAACATAGGAATTGAATTTGTGATGATGGTTGATTGGTTGTTGAAATTATTGTATGATTATGTGATTATTGGTTTTTGGAGGGTATGATGGAGATTCTTGATTGATGATGTTTGTGAGTTTATATGATGATGATACTTAGTATATGCAAAGGCTGAATTGAAGTTGAAATTTGTGCTAGGTACGGATAATTGGTCTTGTATGTTGATCATTGTGGAAATTAAAAATCTTGGTGGTAGAGTTTGATGAAAATGGAAGGTTGGTATTTGATGATGCATAAACTACAAGAAAAAAGGCCTATCGGGACGCTTTTTTCTTGCCACGCTTTTAAAGTGTGCCCAAAAGTGGTCAATGGCCACGCTTTTGTGAGGGTGGCCACTTGTTTGTGATTTGGCCACACTTTTTTGCCACACTTAAAAGCGTGGCCATAGAGAGAACTCGGCACGCTTTTATGATGGTGGCCATTGAATTGTGATTTGGCCACGCTTTTTTTTACCACACTTGAAAAGCATGGCCATAGAAAGAAACCGGCACGCTTGAAAAGCGTGGCTAGTTAGTTTTTCAATTATCACCTTTTTAAAGCGTGCCCATATCCTATGTTTATTTGGGCACCCTACAAAAGCGTACCGATAGAGTTCCCTCCTTCCAAAATTTAGTTTCCCACCCATTTTTTCACACTTAACTTTTTTTTTTTTAATTTTATCTTTTAACCCTATACTAGAAGTGTTGGTTTCGAAAATCATTTTTAACCCTAGCTGGCCGTCACTCACCCTTCTCATCTCTCCCAACAATGCCGCTGTCTCCCTCTCTCAACCCGTCACAACCCATCCCTCTAACCCGTCGCAGCACCTACATCCATCCCTACCTCGATGCTTATGCCCTGCGCCGCCGTCTCCCTCTCTCACACGCGTCGCGCCAACCATCAGCAACACTCGTCAGCGCAACTCATCAGCGCCACTCGTTAGCGGAAACCCGTCATCACCAATAGTCATTCTGCTAGTGTTGACATCTCTGGTGTTTATCCATAAATCAGTGGCAGGATCCGAAAGGAAATGATCGGTGGCGCCTCCATCGAGCTTGGCGTTGGATGCAACGCTGGCGTCGGCGGTAAAGATTCAATTCCTAGTTTAGGGTTTCTCTGAAGTCGCTGCTTGAAAGATTCGATTCCTTGTCCCTCATCTTTCTTGAAACCATCGTCAAGAATTGCAAGAAGGCTTTCTCTGAAGTCACTGCTGAGAGGGTTATTGATGATATGGTTAGGTTAATTGACGATCCTCAAATTGTTGTTATTAACCGCAACAAGGCTTTGATCATGATTAAGGCTTGGGGCGAATCCAGTGGCGAGCTTCGCTATCTTCCTGTTTATGAAGAAACATACAAGGTACTACTACCTTTTTTTCTGATTTCATGCATATCTGCTTCATTGTTAAGTTGAAGTCAAGGGACAATTTCTGATAATCATATCATGCCTAGGAACTAGAAACGCAAAATCCTGGGCTAAATTAAATTGATTGGGTTGGTTACTAGCTCTAGCTATTGAATTTGCTAGCGTGGGTTATTGTTAGTGTTATTGTTGATTGCTTGTTTCCATTTTGTGGTTCAGAGTCTGAAATCAAGGTGTATTCAGTTCCCTGGCCATGACAACGAGAGCTTAGCGCATATTTTCACTCCTTCACATTCGGTGTCTGAGGCTGAACTTGATCTTACACGCCAGACTCAGCATGATGATATTCCTGTGTAGAGTTTTACTCTGAACAAACTAAGGATGCTTTTGATGTTGCTAGAAATAGCATTGAGCTTCTTTTTACTGTGTTGTCTTATTTTCCACAACAAGATGTCTTGCAGGTAAATTTTATATATTTAGTTTCGTGTAATATTTGTTAGTATATATAGAAATATGCGTGATAGTGGAAGAATATGTGCACACAGCAGGGTCCAAATTAATTAAAGGTTCCACTATGGAATTGAAGAAAAAGTAGTCTACTCACCAAGTGGGCCCCAGAAGTGGATTTCTGCACTATCTATCATAGTTTACTCATTTTTTGTAAACCTAGGCTACTAGTTTAGTATTTAAACAACTTTTAGAGATTTATTTTGGATCTCATCATGACATTTTAGATCTGAATTTTGTACTCTTTGACGGCATGAGTCTCTAAACCCCATTGTTGGGGGTGAGGAGCTCTGCTGTGTCTCGATGAATTAATGCAAGTATTTCTGTTTTCCATTCAAACATGCGTGTTCCTATCTAAGATATCCATTCACGCCTAACTGTGGAGAAGGTGATGATCAGTGACACTCATCACCTTCCTCAATCCATGAACGTGTGTCTGACAATCACCTCCGTTCTACATCAGATTGAATGAATATCTCTTAGATTCCTTAATCAGAATCTCTGTGGTATAAGCTAGATTGATGGCGGCATTCATGAGAATCCGGAAAGTCTAAACCTTGTCTGTGGTATTCCGAGTAGGATTCTGGGATTGGATGACTGTGACGAACTTCAAACTCGCGAGTGCTGGGCATAGTGACAGACGCAAAAGGATAGTAAATCCTATTCCGGTACAACTAAGAACCTGCAGATGATTAGCCGTGCAGTGACAGCGCACCTGGACCCTTTTCACTGGAAGGATGGATGGTAGCCATTGACAACGGTGATCCACCTACACACAGCTTGCCATAGAAGGACGTGCATGCGTGAATCAGAAGACAGAGGAAAGCAGAGATTCAGAAGACAAAGCATCTCCAAAACTCCAACATATTCTCCATTACTGCATAACAAGTAACCTTTAACACATACTCTCTTGTTTATTCGCAATTCAACTGATAAATAAAATTGATTTCCTAACTAAGAATTGCAAGATAACCATAGATTACTTCAAACCAACAATCTCCGTAGGATTCGACCCTTACTCACGTAAGGTATTACTTGGATGACCCAGTGCACTTGCTGGTTAGTGGTACGAGTTGTGAAAAGTGTGATTCACAATTTGTGCACCAATGGGTTATTTAGAGATCGACACGGACGCGTGAGGTACGCTTACGCGTGGGTTGGTGGGCGCGTTTCGCACAGTGTTCACACAACTCTCGGGGAAATGGCTTGGAAGTGGGAATTTTGAATCCACGCGTACGCGTGCATGACGCGTGCGCGTGGATGGTTGAACATACTTGGGAACGCGTACGCGTGGATGGTGCTCTATTTTTCAAAATTTTTTCATGTTCTTGCACCAAACCAAGCATTCCAAACCTCCAAACAGCTACCAAAACATCATAAATCCTTATTTAACCTACTAGACTCCCAAATAAACTCAACTAAGCAATCAAAACAAGGAATTACACCTATTTTACCAATATTTACAAAAAAGGAAAAAGGGAAAGATGTTACCATGGTGGGGTGTCTCCCACCTAGCACTTTTGTTTATTGTCCTTAAGTTAGACTTATGGGGAGCTCCTCATCAAGGTAGCTTGTGCTTAAATCCATCCTTGAACATCCACCAATGCTTGGACTTCCATTGTGCTTCATTATTCAAAGTTAATAACTCCAAGCTTTGATGGAGTTCTTCACAAACCATAAGCTCCCAAAGTTGATCCACACCTTGTAATCTGAGATCCCATACTTTGTTTTCATACCCGTCTTCAATTTGATCACTTTGATTCTGTTTGGGTGGTGGAGAAGACGAATTCTCATGAAGAGACTAAACTACCCTCCTAGACCCATTCAATTGAGCACCACACCAATCCATGCTCCTCAATTTCGAGCTTCCGACCATAATGAGCCTAGACTTACAACGCCAACCACTAAACATCCTCCTCTTGCGCTTAATTCCACAAAGCGCCCTAAGTTGGCCATCTGTTTCAAGCAAACTAAATTCAAGTGGGATAATAAAGCTAAGAGTTGGGAGTTTTACCCACTCAAATGAAGGATTAAATGGCAACATAGGTGGAGGAGTTTCCAACGGTCTTGATAAAGCACGCTCCACTCCCGTCCATCCCCTTCTAGAGGCGTCCACCACTTGGCAAGGTTCTTTAAGCTCTACCTCTTGCCAAGCTTCCTCAAGTTCACATTCTTCTTCACCAAATTCTTCTATCTCTTCCCCATCACTCAAATCATAAATAGGAGGTTTAGTAAAGTCTACCTCATCATCAATTCCAAGCATAGTGGGGAAGGATTCTTCAAACTCAAAAGGATCATATGTTGATGCGGAATCATCATAGATAGGAGGGTCTATTACTTGGGACACTTCTTCCAATTTTTCAATCACATTGTGCCTTGGAGGTTGTGCACTCTCCTGCTCAACATCAACTTCAGACTCCATAGAAGAAGGCTCTTCAATTTGTGATTCCTCTATGTACTCAACATATCATAAGGCGCCAACCACTACTTCCTCTTGTTCAATAATCTCTACATCCTCCTCTTGTTGTACTTCTTGCTTTGACTTCTCTTCCTCACCTTGGAGTTCCAAATTCACTCCCTCGCTAAGCTCTTTGGGTGCTTCTCCACATTCAACAATGGGAGTGCCTTGATCGCATAGGCTTAGGCGGGATGAGACCATGTTGCTAACGGCTTCCACTATGATAGCCATCTTGGCTTCTAGCTCCTTAAACACTTCTTCATGATTTATACACCTAGCTAGAAGTTCTTGTTGCTCTCGCATTAGGTCTTCCGATAAAGGTGGTGGTGGAAGAGAGGGTTCATTGTTGGAGGGGGAGGTACTATAGTTGGAAGGTGGTTCATATTGGTGAAAGTCTTGAGGTGGTGTGTATGAAATTTGTGGTTCTTGGGAGTATTGGTGTTGGAATGGTGGTGGCTCTAGATATGATTCATATGGTGGTTGGTATGATGGATATGGGTTAGGATTATATGGAGGTGGATGGTGGTATGAGGCTTGTGAGTATGGTTGTTGAGGGCTATGTTGAGGGAGGGATTCATATGTATGTGGTGTTTGTGGTTGAAATTAACAATAAGGGTCATCACATACATTAGATTGGTATGCATTAGGATTAGGATTATACCCATAAGAATCCGAAGAGTAGTCATGTTGGGGTGGCGCTTGAACGGCTTGGATGGAATAAAATGCCTTTTGGTCTTTGCGCATCTCTGTGAGGAGAATAGTCATGTCCCCAAGCACTCTTGTCAAACTTGATTCGGAAGGAGGTTGTTGCCAAGAAGGTTGTCCATAAGCTTGGGGCTCCTCCCACCTTTGATCTCCAAATCCTTGATGCACATCCTCATTGAAGCTTCCATTTCCTACAACATAGTTTGAACCACACTCATAGCCAAAGTGATGAGAATTCATAGTGAAAGCGGAAATAAAACAAAAACTAATAAGACTAATAAAAACTAGCCCCTAAAGCAAACAAAACCAAACAAAGAAACATATTCACATATATACAATAGCCAATAACATAGCACCATTGCAATTTCCCGGCAACGACGCCATTTTGATGTTGAAAAAATTGTCATGTCGGTCTAGAATTTCTCTCATAGAAATAAGAAATTCGTTGTAAGCATAGCTCCAAACCAACAAACAATTCTCTCATAAAAAATTTTAGTTGTCACAAGTACAAACCCCAATAAGAATTAACTAAAGTATTGAAATCTCGGGTCATCTCACAAGAAATTGCAATGAAGTGGTCAATTATTGGCTATGAAGATGCAAGGGGTTTGATTGATAAGAGGGCAAGAAATTAAATGGGCAAGAATTTAAATGACAAGAAGAGTAAATCAAGCAAGTGACTAAAGAAAGCTAGTAATAAAGAGAGAGACATTCATGGAAAGGATTGAGATCATAGGCTTTCCATCCTAGTCACTAATAACAATAATTAACAAGAATTCATCTTATTTCATCATCCCTAACAATGGAAGAAGGTATAACGTTATCTTCACAAGAGGAAAAGTCAAACAAGACTAGCTAATCTCAATCCAAAGGTCCTAATCAACTCACTAATTAAATTGGCAAGAGGTTAGAGGCAATGGAAATCATATTAACTAACAACTCTAGATCACCAACATGAATTGGGTATTCATGACTCAAGATTACCTAATTACTCTTTCCAAGCCAAGAATGCTCAAAATCTACTCTAACATCCAACCAAACATTTTGTCAAACACTTGGAAGGCATAAAAGGAAAGCATAGTAAAAGTGCAAGAAATATAAATCTACCAACTACCAATTGCAAGGAAAGTGAAATTCACAACTCAAATTAACAATAAAAGAACATCAAACATCAAATTTCATTAAATGTAAACCAAATCCAACTTGAGAATTCATAAACATGAAAGAAGCATAAAAGTAAAATTAACAAAAGAACCAAGAAGAATTGAAGTATTATAACAAGGAATTGTAGAGGAAAAAAGATGAAATCAAGTAATCAAATCTAGATCCAAGAGAATTTAACCTAATCCTAACCTAATTCTAGAGCGAAGAGGGAGCTTCTCTCTCTAGAAAACTAACTAAAGGCTCATCATGACTAACTAAGTGCTCCCCATTTGCTCAATCTTCAATTCTTCATTAAATACCCTCAGAAACGAGTTGGAATTGGGCCTAGGCAGCTGGTGCACGAAATGTGAATCACACTTTTCACAACTCGTACCACTAACCAGCAAGTGCACTGGGTCGTCCAAGTAATACCTTACGTGAGTAAGGGTCGAATCCCATGGAGATTGTTGGTTTTAAGCAATCTATGGTTATTTTGCAATTCTTAGTCAGGAAGTCAATTATATTTATCAGTTGAATTGCGAATGAACAAGAGAGCATGGGTTAAAGGTTACTTGTTATGCAGTAATGGAGAATATGTTGGAGTTTTGGAGATGCTTTGTCTTCTGAACCTCTGCTTTCCTCTGTCCTCTGGTTCACGCACGCACGTCCTTCTATGGCAAGCTGTGTGTGTTTGAATGGAAAACAGAAATACTTGCATTAATTCATCGAGACACAGCAGAGCTCCTCACCCCCAACAATGGAGTTTAGAGACTCATGCCGTCAAAGAGTGCAAAGTTTAGATCTAAAAATGTCATGAGATATAAAATAAGTCTCTAAAAGTTGTTTAAATACTAAACTAGTAGCCTAGGTTTACAAAAAGTGAGTAGACTATGACAGATGGTGCAGAGATCCACTTTTGGGGCCCACTTGATGTGTGCTGGGGCTGAGACTTAAGCAATTTACGTGCATAAGGCCATTTTGGGCGTTCAACGCTAGGTTTGGATCCATTTCTGGCGTTGAACTCCAACTTTTAATCCTTTTCTGGCGTTGGACGCCAGAATTGGGCAGAGAACTGGCGTTGAACGCCAGTTTACGTCGTCTATCCTTGAGCAAAGTATAGACTATTATATATTGTTGAAAAGCTCTGGATATCTACTTTCCATCTCAATTGGAAGCAAGCCATTTCGAGTTCTGTAGCTCCAGAAAATCCACTTTGAGTGTAGGGAGGTCAAAATCCAACAGCATCAGCAGTCCTTTATCAGCCTGAATCAGATTTTTGCTCAGCTCCCTCAATTTCAGCCAGAAAAATACCTGAAATTACGAGAAAAATAAACTATGGCTTAATTGGAGATAAAATCAAAATAGATACTAATTACTACTATATGACTCCTAAGGTGAACTTCCATAACGACACTATCACAGAGTTAAAGCAGAAATTGGAATTTAACAACCTTTGTTCTGGGAAATGGGTGTTCCTCTTATCCGTGGGGTGCTTGATTCTTCAAGAGAAAACTTCTGGCGCTTCAATTCCCTTAAGTCACGCCCTTGCTCCTCTTGTTCTTTAAATATATAGGTCAGCATTTGACTGTGTTCCTTCTATTCTTTTATTATTTGCTCCATAGCTTCCCGGATCTTGGTGACAGACGTCTCAAGATACTCCCAGTATTCAGATTGAGGGATTTCTGGGAGAAATTCCTGTGTTTTCTTCTTGGTAGGATCCTCCTGTGCTTGTTGTTTTTCCATTGATGCTTTGGTGATTGGTTTCTCAACTGAGATATACTCAGTTATTCCCATTCTTACTCCGGCGTCCTTGCAGAGCAGAGAAATCACGCTTGGATAAGCCAACCTGGCCTCTTTAGAATTTTTGTTAGCAATTTTGTAGAATTCAGCTGAGATCAACTGATGAACCTCCACTTCCTTTCCCATCATGATGCAATGGATCATCACTGCTCTTTTAACTGTGACTTTAGAACGGTTGCTAGTAGGCAACAGAGAATGCCCAATGAAGTCCAGCCATCCTCTGGCGACTGGTTTGAGATCCTCTCTCTTGAGTTGATTTGGGACACCCTTTGTGTTGGTGGTCTACCTGGCTCTAGGGATACATATGTCCTCTAGAATCTTATCTAGGCCCTTGTCTATTCTCATCATTCTCCTGTTGAAGGAGTCTGGATCATCTTTCAGCTGAGGTAGCTTTAAGATCTCTCTGATCTTATCAGGGATGGTATGAAT
>NC_029794.2:27500757-27503351 GCF_000816755.2 Arachis ipaensis | reverse complement strand
TGCTGCCATTACTGGCGTTCAACGCCCAGTGGGTGCCCATTTCTGGCATTGAACGCCCAGATTGCTACCATTACTGGCGTTTTCTTGCCAGTAAGCTCTTTTTCTCTGTTTTGTGTGCCGAGTCCTTCTGTAACTCTGTGGACTTATACAAATGATTCCTCACCTTAGTGTCAGTGAACTGTATATAAACAAATAAAAATAAAAATAGGGCAAAATGCTTAGAGGATTGTTGCCCCATGGCTGGGTTGCCTCCCAGCAAGCGTTTCTTTATTGTCTTTAGCTGGACCTTGCTGAGCTTTTAATCTAGCTTCAGCCTTGAGCACTCTTGCTCAATGTTGCCTTCAAGATAGTGCTTGATTCTCTGTCCATTGACAATAAACTTCTTATCAGAATCAATATCTTGAATCTCCACATAACCATATGGTGATACACTTGTAATCACGTATGGTCCTCTCCACCGGGATTTCAGTTTCCCGGGGAATAGCCTGAGTCTAGAGTTAAACAACAAAACCTTCTGTCCTGGTTCAAAGATTCTAGATGACAGCTTTCTGTCATGCCACTTTTTTTATTTCTCTTTATAAAGCTTGGCATTTTCGAAAGCTGTGAATCTGAATTCCTCTAGCTCATTTAGCTGGAGCAATCGTTTTTCTCCTGCTAATTTGGCATCAAAGTTTAGAAATCTGGTTGCCCAGTAGGCCTTATGTTCCAGTTCCACGGGCAGGTGACATGCCTTACCATACACGAGTTGGTATGGAGAGGTCCCTATAGGGGTCTTGAATGCTGTTCTGTAAGCCCACAGAGCATCATTCAAGCTCCGTGCCCAATCCTTTCTACGGGTATTTACTGTCCGTTCCAGGATTCTCTTTAATTCTCTATTAGAGACTTCAGCTTGCCCATTAGTTTATGGATGATATGGAGTAGCCACCTTGTGGCGAATCACATACCGAACCATGGCAGAGTAAAGCTGTTTATTGCAGAAGTGAGTGCCCCCATCACTGATGAGTACTCTAGGGACACCAAACCTGCTAAAGATATGTTTCTGGAGGAACTTCAGCACTGTTTTAGTATCATTGGTAGATTGCCTTAACATTGGCAGGTGGTGGTAATTTTTCAATTACCTCTATTTTTGCTTGATCCACCTCTATTCTCTTGTTTGAAATTTTATGCCCAAGAACAATCCCTTCAGTCACCATGAAGTAACATTTTTCCCAGTTTAAAACTAGGTTGGTTTCTTGGCATCTTTTTAGAACAAGTTTCAGGTGATCAAGACAGGAGCTGAATGAGTCTCCATATACTGAGAAGTCATCCATGAAGACTTCCAGAAATTTTTCCACCATATCAGAGAAAATAGAGAGCATGCATCTCTGGAAGGTTGCAGGCGCATTACACAGCCCAAATGGCATCCTTCTATAAGCAAACACTCTAGATGGATATGTGAATGCTGTTTTCTCTTGATCTTGAGGATCTACTGCAATCTGGTTATAGCCTGAGTAGCCGTCCAAAAAGCAGTAATAATCATGACCTGCTAGTCTTTCTAGCATCTGGTCTATGAATGATAAAGGAAAATGATCCTTTCTGGTGGCTGTATTGAGCCTTCTGTAGTCAATACACATGCGCCACCCTATAACTGTTCTTGTAGGAACCAGTTCATTTTTTTCATTATGAATCACTGTCATGCCTCCCTTTTTTGGGACAACTTGGACAGGGCTCACCCAGGGGCTATCAGAAATAGGATAAATAATCCCAGCCTCTAGTAATTTGGTGACCTCTTTCTGCACCACTTCCTTCATGGCTGGATTTAGCCGCCTCTGTGGTTGAACCACTGGTGTGGCATTATCCTCCAATAAGATTTTGTGCATGCATCTAGCTGGGCTTATGCCCTTAAGGTCACCTATGGACCACCGAAGAGCTGTCTTGTGTGTCCTTAGCACTTGAATAAGTGCTTCCTCTTCCTGTGAATTTAAGGCAGAGCTTATGATCACTGGAAAAGTGTCACCTTCTCCCAGAAATGCATATTTCAAGGATGGTGGTAATGGCTTGAGCTCGGGTTTAGGAGGTTTTTCTTCTTCCAAAAAAATTTTCAGAGGCTCTTTCATGTCCTCTGAATCCTCTAAATCAGGCTGAACATCTTTAAAGATGTTTTCCAACTCTGATTCAAGACTCTCAGCCATGTTGATCTCTTTTACCAAAGAGTCAATAAGATCAACTTTCATGCAGTCTTTTGATGTGTCAGGATGCTGCATAGCTTTGACAGCGTTCAACTTAAACTCATCATCATTGACTCTCAGGGTTATTTCCCCCTGTTGGACGTCAATGAGGGATCGTCCAGTTGCTAGGAAGGGTCTTCCTAGAATGAGAGTAGCACTCTTGTGCTCCTCCATTTCCAACACAACAAAGTCAGTGGGAAAGGCGAATGGCCCAACTCTGACAATCATGTCTTCAATCACGCCTGATAGGTATTTAGTGGAGCCATCAGCAAGTTGGAGACATATCCTGGTTGGTTTAACTTCTTCAGTTAAGCCAAGCTTTCTAATAATGAATGCAGGTATTAGGTTGATGCTTGCCCCAAGATCGCATAAAGCTGTCTTGGTACA
>NC_029794.2:27500178-27500741 GCF_000816755.2 Arachis ipaensis | reverse complement strand
AAGTGGTTGAAGAAGCCTTTTTAGAGGGGTTTTCATCAGCACGTGTGTGTGTCTGATCCCTCACTGGCAATTGAGTGCCAGAGTTAGAAGCTGGAGTGACGTGAGATGCCAACTCATTGTCTGTTTCTGGCGTCTGAACGCCAGAACTGTGCCCATTTTGGGCGTTCAGCGCCAGGTCTTGCCCATTTTGGGTGTTCAACGCCAGATTCTTGCCTATTTCTGGCGTTGAACGCCAGTCCTGCCTTGTTTCTGGCGTTGAACGCCAGTCCTGAGCATGGTCTAGGCGTTCAGCGCCAGCTTTCCACCAAATTTCTGGCGTTTTAATTCCAGAATTACTTTCCCCTGGGCTCTTACTGTCCTCAGGTGAATTTTGGGTGGTTTGCTCGTTTCTTAGCTTTTTGTTACCTTGAGGTGGGGTATTTAATGTTTTCCCACTTCTTAGTTGAACTGCTTGACATTCTTCTGTTATTTGCCTTGACAGCTGCTGCTTTGTTTGCTTAAACTGTTCGTCCATATGTATATTAGCCATCCTTGTCTCTTGTAGTCTATCCTTGAATTCGGCC
>NC_029794.2:27499419-27500169 GCF_000816755.2 Arachis ipaensis | reverse complement strand
TCCTTGTTTGAAGCCTTGGATGTCCAGCCTTAGCTGTGTCATCCTTTTTGGAGGAAAATACTGATTCAGGAATTTTTTTGTCAGCTGTTTCCATGTCCTTATGCTAGCTTTAGGTTGGTTATTCAACCACCTCTTAGCTTGATCTTTTACAGCAAATGGAAATAGTAATAGTCTGTAGACATCCTGATCTATTTCTTTATCATGTACTGTGTCAGCAATCTGTAGAAACTGTGCCAAAAACTCTGTAGGTTCTTCCTGTGGAAGACCGGAATATTGGCAATTTTGCTGCACCATGATAATGAGCTGAGGATTCAACTCAAAGCTACTGACTCCAATGGAGGGTATGCAGATGCTACTCCCATATGAAGCAGTAGAGGGGTTAGAATATGACCCCTGAGTCCTCCTGGACTGTTCATTTCCGCTTAGGTCCATGATGGAGAAAGGGAGATGATGTAAAATAGAAAAAATATTTTTATTTATTTATTTATATATTTATTTCGAAAATGAAATAATATTTATTTATTTCGAAAATAAAATAAATTAAAATAAAATAAATAAAAATAGGTGAAGATTTTCGAAAAAATGAGGAGAGAGAAAGTGGTAAGGAAGTTTTGAAAAAGATATGATTTGGAAAAGATTTTAATTTTTTTTTAAAAAAAATCTGAAAAAATTTTTTGAAATTGATTTTCGAAAATTTGTTTTAAAATTAGAGAGAAAAGATATTTTTGAATTTAAAGAGGAGAGAGAAAA
>NC_029794.2:27452093-27499409 GCF_000816755.2 Arachis ipaensis | reverse complement strand
AAACTTAAAGTTTGGCACAGGATTTAATAGAAAAATTATTTTTGAAAAAGATTTTAAAAAGAAAATAAGGATTCTAAAATTCTAACACGACAATAATAAGGGACTCTAAACCAAAAAGAAAAATTTTTCTAATATAAGAAACAAAATAAACCTTCAGTTGTTCAAACACGAACAATCCCCGGCAACGGCGCCAAAAACTTGGTGCACGAAATGTGAATCACANATTAATTCATCGAGATACAGCAGAGCTCCTCACCCCCAACAATGGAGTTTAGAGACTCATGCCATCAAAGAGTACAAAGTTTAGATCTAAAAATGTCATGAGATATAAAATAAGTCTCTAAAAGTTGTTTAAATACTAAACCAGTAGCCTAGGTTTACAAAAAGTGAGTAGACTATGACAGATGGTGCAGAGATCCACTTCTGGGGCCCACTTGATGTGTGCTGGGGCTGAGACTTAAGCAATTCACGTGCATAAGGCCATTTTGGGCGTTCAACGCCAGGTTTGGATCCATTTCTGGCGTTGAACTCCAACTTTTAATCCTTTTCTGGCGCTGGACGCCAGAATTGGGCAGAGAACTGGCGTTGAACGCCAGTTTACGTCGTCTATCCTTGAGCAAAGTATGGACTATTATATATTTCTGGAAAGCCCTGGATGTCTACTTTCCAACGCAATTGGAAGCACGCTATTTCGAGTTCTGTAGCTCCAGAAAATCCACTTTGAGTGCAGGGAGGTCAAAATCCAACAGCATCAGCAGTCCTTTATCAGCCTGAATCAGATTTTTGCTCAGCTCCCTCAATTTCAGCCAGAAAAATACCTGAAATTACAGAAAAACACACAACTCATAGTAAAGTCCAGAAATATGATTTTTTCCTAAAAACTAATGAAAATAAACTAAAAACTAACTAAAACATACTAAAAACTATATGAAATTAACCCCAAAAAGCGTATAAAATATCCGCTCATCAGCAGCTCAGAAATCGCCCCCAGCGATTTTACTTTAAGTGGGTCACATGCGAACATCGACGCGTGCACGTCGCTGGCAAAACCTCTACTCACGCGTATACGTGCTTGACGCGTGCGTGTGGATTGCGAATCTTCAATACACGCGTACGCGTGCATGACTCGTGCGCGTGGCCCTCAATTCTCCATTGAGCTCATTTCTTCATGAATTCTCTACTTGCATGCTTTCCTCTTCATTTCTTCCATCCAATACTTGCCTTATAAACCTGAAATCACTCAACAAACACATCAAGGCATCGAATGGAATTAAAGTGAATTAAAATCACCAATTTAGGGCCTAAAAAGCATGTTTTTACACTTAAGCACAAATTAAGGGAGAATTACAAAACCATGCTATTTCATTGAATAAATGTGGGAAAAGGTGATAAAATAAATAAGCACAAGATAAACCACAAAATTGGGGTTTATCACTGGTCTCCAATATCTGGCACAACAATCCGGTTCTTGAACCTCCACAAACCATCCTATCCTTCTAACACTCTCCACTATTTTCCCTGTTCAACTGCTGGTAATACCTTACGTAACGCTTCACTGTTTCGATGAGCCTTCAGAAGTTCTTATTTAAATTCACTTGAAATTTGCACAAAATTCCAGATTCTTCTCTAATTCCCAAATTCAAACCTTGAAATTCTCTTAGTAATTCTTCTTCCCGTAGCATCGTCCAAGCTGCATATAAAGATTTTCGACTCAAGGCGTCCGCCACAACGTTTGCTTTTCCTGGATAATACTTCAATTCAAAATCATAATCTTTTAGAAGCTCCATCCATCTCCTTTGACGCATATTCAACTCTTTCTACTCAAAGAGATACTTCAAACTTTTATGGTCCGAGAAGACATGAAACTTAACACCATAGAAATAGTGCTTCCAAATCTTTGAAGTAAATACAACAGTAGCAAGTTCCAAATCATGTGTTGGATAGTTCATCTCATGCGGCCTTAATTGTCGTAAGGCGTATGCCACAACATTCCGGTACTGCATTAAAACGCACCCCAAACCCTTCAATTGATGCATCACAGTACACTTCAAACGGTTTACTTGATTTAAGCAATATCAACACGGGCGCAGAAGTCAATATGTGCTTCAATTCTTGAAAGCTCTCTTCACATTTCGGAGACCACACAAAAGGCGTATCCTTCCTAGTCAACTTAGTTAAAGGTAAGGCGAGCTGTGAAAATCCCTTAATGAATCTGTGATAATATCCCGCCAAACCTAGGAAACTCTTGATCTCTGTTTCCCAACTAATTATTGCTTCCATCCTAGCAGGATCCACAGCTATTCTCTGCTTACTCACCACATGATCGAGAAACTTTACCTTACTCTTCTAAAACTCGCATTTAGATAACTTAGCATATAACTTCCTGTCTTTCAGAATTTACGGCATAGTTTGCAAGTGATTAGCATGCTCCTCTCCAGTCTTAGAGTAGACAAGAATATCATCAATAAAGACAATAACAAACTTGTCCAGGTACGACTAGAAAATTCTGTTCATATAATCCATGAATACTGCCGGAGCATTAGTCAATCCAAAAGGCATCACTGTATACTCATAATGACCATAACATGTCCTGAAAGTAGTTTTCGGAATATCTTCATCTCTAACCCTTATCTATTTTAAACCTAACGCCAGTCCGAACCGATTCACCCTTTTAAGTTAAATAAACGTTACTCCATCTTAACAACTAATAGCCTTCGACCAGTTGTTGACTTGGGCTTTTCAATTATCAACGTGTGTCATATATTACGAATGAATATCACATATTAATAATATGCAAGGAAGTTCGAAATTTAACGGCTAATTTATGGTTACCTCAAGTCTGAGAATCGGATTCGGCTACATTTCGGCGTTTCCTATGTGAACAGTCTCGAGCCATATGCCCCGGTTTTCCGCACTCATAATGTAACAGCCCAGACCACCCGCTAGCATGATATTGTCCGCTTTGGCACACAAGGCCTCACGGTTTTGCCTTTGACGATAGGGATGCTAGCCGAAGCCCCCCACACTCACTCGTCAAAACGCGTCATGCTAGGGAGAGGTATCCACACCCTTATAAGGCATGCTTCGTTTCCCTCTCCAACCGATGTGAGACCTTACAATCCACCCCTCTAAGGGAGTCCAGCGCCCTCGCTGGCACATCGATCCGGGTTCTGGCTCTGATACCATCTGTAATAGCCCAGACCACCCGCTAGCATGATATTGTCCGCTTTGGCACACAAGGCCTCACGGTTTTGCCTTTGACGATAGGGATACTAGCCGAAGCCCCCCACACTCACTCGTCAAAATGCGTCATGCTAGGGAGAGGTATCCACACCCTTATAAGGCATGCTTCGTTCCCCTCTCCAACCGATGTGGGACCTTACACGTAACATTCACCTAGCCCGGCTCTATGCGACTCATCTGGAGCAGTCTCTCCATAGCCTTCCTGTAACATCGCCCACTTCATAGAGTGATTTTCTGCAAATTGACTTTTCTTAACCAATTCAATGAAATTCGTTAACCTTTGCGGATACACGTAGTTAAATGTGTCTCTCCTAAGTCCTTTCTCATACTGAGCACACTTCCACTCCTCATAGTCAGCTGGATTTCCTTGACAAACTCTTGAGAGACGGCACAGGTTGTTGAATTCACGGGTATAGTCAGCAACCGACATATTCTTTTGCTTCAGCTGCATTAACTCCAACTCCTTTGCAGTGCAAAATGCATGCAAGAAATATTTCTCGTAAAATTTCGTCTTGAATCTATTCCAAGGAACATATGTTAACTCTGTCTGCAAAGTATGACATAACTCCTGCCACCATTTCTGAGCATCTCCCTCCATCATGTGGGTCACTATTTCCACTGACTGTACTTCAGGAACGTGCTGAGTGTACAAAAATCTCTCTACATCTCGAAACCACCGATCAGCCTCCAACGCATTGACATTTCTATTAAACTGAGGTGAACCACTCCTGAGGAAGTCAGTAGGGGTCATAGACCTGTAGTATTGACCCGCATTGCTTGTACCAGCACCCGAGCTTCCATCTCGAGGTCCTTACATCGGTTCCGTCCTAAGATTTTCCCTCTGGCCACCTCGCTCGGATCTTTGAGACGACATTTGGTCCCTATTCACACCAAATAATTGATATTAAGGTGATCAATCTCAATATCTCAAGTTTAATGCTTTAAAGTCCCAAATGCATGCTCACAAAATACGTATGCTACACATACCAGTCTGATATCCTAAGTAGCACATAGTCACACACAGAGTATGCTCACTACAAGAAACATCACTTTTAGCAGCCATTTATTTTGCTTTTAGCGGCAATAAAAATAGCCTCTAATACATTTACCGGCAATTAGACATTAGCCGTCTTATGCTTTGCCGCTAAAAGGTTTTAGTGGCAATTATAACATTTGCCGGTAAAGACCTTTTTAATGGCCGCAAAAACTATATAATTTTTAGCAGCCATTTTTTGGCAATTTATATGGCCACCAAAAGTAATTCTAAGATTTCAATATTATTCACTTTTAGTAGCCATTACTATTGCCACCAAAACTCATTTTACCGGCAATTTATATTGCCACTAAAAATAATTTTAAAATTGTAATATTATTCACTTTTAGTTGCCATTACTATTGCCGCTAAAATCTTAAGATTTTTTAATTACACTCACTCTTTTAGAAATAACCACCTATCATTTTTCTAAAATTTCAAATTTTATCAATTACTACAAAATGAAGAATTTCATTAAATTCAATATAATTAAATATTTATACACAAAGTTCTCTTGAAATGTAATAAAGTATAATACAAATTCAAACAACACAAATACTACAAATCTATGTTACATCAATGATTATCACATAGTTAATGATCAAAAGAAAACAAATAGAGCCTAGCTCACATGAAATACAATAATACAGCAAAGAGAATAAAGCAAAGTTCTCAATCGCTCAATTATATGAGACCATTTATGTATGGATTGCTCCGCTACAATTCGGCTCTTCAACTTTTAACCAGCTCTCTTTGCCTAATCAATTGAAAACCAGCTTTAATAGAAAGATTATAAAAAGGATAATAAAAATCACTGACTTTCTTTTAAATCTTAGTTTCAACTTCAATTCTGTCTAAGCAAAGAATTAGTAAGGTATTCAACTAGGAACATCTAAATAACCAGTATTCAACCAGTCACCATGATAACACAAAAGCACCAAAAGGCAACAATTAAAACTCACAGGTGGTAGGAGCTGCTCATTTAATCACCTCTATTGGTGACTGGATATGGTACATGTCTCACTGGATACATGGTATATCACATAGTTAGCAGTAATGACTAACAACCATCCATGCCAAAATTCATGAGAAATGTTGGTTAGCAGCATCATGGTCCTTCCTCGGAAATGCTGGCATGATTTGATACACCACAACCTAAAGCTCAAAGCTAAATGGTAATGGCGCACTTGAAGAGAAATCTGACACAGAAGTTCAACCTTCTTGTCAGGACTTGCTGCCAATCTATTCAAAGACAACGAGAGATGCTATGAGCAATGTAGCAGTTATCACATATACCTTCAAGAATGGATAAGACCGTATAACTATAAAAAGTTGTTTATTAATATTGACCAATACTATCAGATCTTATACGGTATAGCAAAAAGGCCTAATTTTAACAAATGTATAAATTAGTGCAAGGAAATTGGTATGCAAAATCGTGATCGTTCATTCCTTGGTAACAGCGCTAAAAACTTAATACGCACGTTCATAATCTTAGTTCTTTGTCACAACTTCGCACAATTAGCCAGCAAGTGCACTGGGTCGTCCAAGTAATAAACCTTACGTGAGTAAGGGTCGATCCCACGGAGATTGTCGGCTTGAAGCAAGCTATGGTCACCTTGTAAATCTCAGTCAGGCAGATTCAATTGGTTATGGAGATTTGATAATTAAAAGATAAATAAAATATAAAATAAAGATAGAGATACTTATGTAATTCGTTGGTGAGAATTTCAGATAAGCATATGGAGATGCTTAGTTCCTTCTGAATCTCTGCTTCCTACTGCTTTCATCCAATCCTTCATACTCCTTTCTATGGCAAGCTTTATGTAGGGAATCACCGTTGTCAATGGCTACATCCCGTCCTCTCAGTGAAAATGGTCCAAAATACGCTGTCACCGCACGGCTAATCATCTGTCGGTTCTCGATCATACTAGAATAGGATTCAGTAATCCTTTTGCGTCTGTCACTACGCCTAGCACTCGCGAGTTTGAAGCTCGTCACAGCCATCCCTTCCCAGATCCTACTCAGAATACCACAGACAAGGTTTAGACTTTCCGAATCTTAAGAATGGCCGCCAATAATTCTAGCCTATACCACGAAGACTCTGATCTCACAATCAGGAGGCTAAGAGATATGCATTCAAGCTTGTTTTCATGTAGAACGGAAGTGTTTGTCAGCATGCGTTCATAAGTGAGAATGGTGATGAGCGTCACATAATCATCACATTCATCATGTTCTTGTGTGCGAATGAATATCTTAGAGAAGAGATAGGCTTGAGTTGAATAGAAAAACAATAGTACTTTGCATTAATTCATGAGGAACAGTAGAGCTCCACACCTTAATCTATGATGTGTAGAAACTCTACCGTTGAAAATACATAAGAACAAGGTCCAGGCATGGCCGTGAGGCCAGCCCCCAAGTCTTAGGAAAAACGTTCCAAAGATGATCAAAAGTTTCCAAGATATAAATACAATAGTAAAAAGTTCTATTTATACTAAACTAGTTACTAGGGTTACAGAAATAAGTAAATGATGCAGAAATCCACTTTCAGGCCCATTTGGTGTGTGCTTGGGCTGAGCATTGAAGCTTTCACGTGTAGAGGTCTTCCTTGGAGTCAAACGCCAGTTTGTAACCTGTTTCTGGCGTTTAACTCTGCTTTGCAACCTGTTTCTGGCATTTAACTCCAGAATAGGGCAGAGAGCTGGCATTGAACGCCAGTTTGCATCGTCTAAACTCAAGCAAAGAATGGACTATTATATATTGCTGGAAAGCCCTAGATGTCTACTTTTCAACTCAATTGAGAGCGCGCTATTTGGACTCCTGTAGCTCCAGAAAATCTACTTTGAGTGAAGGGAGGTCAAAATCCAACAGCATCTGCAGTCCTTCTTTAGCCTCTGAATCAGATTTTTGCTCAGGTCCCTCAATTTCCGCCAGAAAATACCTGAAATCACAGAAAAACACAAACTCATAGTAAAGTCTGCCACAAGCACATGGTTAGGGACAGCTTGGTTTAGCCGCTTAGGCCAGGATTTTATTCCTTTAGGCCCTCCTATCCACTGATGCTCAAAGCCTTGGATCCTTTTTATTACCCTTGCCTTTTGGTTTTAAGGGCTATTGGCTTTTTGCTCTTGCCTTTTGGTTTAAAGAGCTCTTGGCTTTTTCTGCTTGCTTTTTCTTTTTTTTCTTTCTTTTTTTTCTTTTCTCTTCTCTTTTTTTTCACAAGCTTTTGTATTCACTGCTTTTTCTTGCTTCAAGAATCAATTTTATGATTTTTCAGATTATCAATAACATTTCTCCTTTTTCATCATTCTTTCAAGAGCCAACATATTTAACATTCATAAACCACAATATCAAAAGACATATGCATTATTCAAGCATTCATTCAGAAAATAAAAAGTATTGTCACCACATCAAAATAATTAAACTAGTTTCAAGGATGAATTCGAAACCATGTACTTCTTGTTTTTTTATTTTTAGAACAGTTTTCATTTAAGAGAGGTGATGGATTCATAGGACATTCATAGCTTTAAGACATAGACACTTAAACACTAACGATCATATAGTAAAGACACAAACATAAATAAAACATAAAGCATAGTAAACGAAAAACAGGAAAATAAGAACAAGGAGATTAAGGAACGGGTCCACCTTAGTGAGGGTGGCGTCTTCCTCTTCTTGAAGAACCAGTGGTGCTCTTGAGCTCCTCTATGTCTCTTCCTTGTCTTTGTTGCTCCTCCCTCATAGCTTTTTGATCTTCTCTAATCTCATGGAGGATGATGGAGTGCTCTTGGTGCTCCATCCTTAGTTGTTCCATGTTGGAACTTAATTCTCCTAGGAAAGTATTGATTTGTTCCCAATAGTTTTATGGAGGGAAGTGCATCCCTTGAGGCATCTCAGGGATTTTATAGTGAGGAATTTCCTCATGCTCTTATTGAGGTCCATGATCTCTTGTTTGTTCCATCCTTTTCTTAGTGATGGGCTTGTCCTCATCAATGAGGATGTCTCCCTCTATGTCAATTCTAGCCGAATTGCAGAGGTGGCAAATGAGGTGAGGAAATGCTAACCTTGCCAAAGTGGAAGACTTGTCAGCCACCTTATAGAGTTCTTGAGGTATAATCTCATGAACTTCTACTTCCTCCCCAATCATGATACTATGGATCATGATGGCCCGGTCTATAGTAACTTCAGACCGGTTGCTAGTAGGAATGATTGAGCATTGAATAAACTCCAACCATCCTCTAGCTACAAGCTTAAGGTCCAGTCTTCTCAATTGAACCGACTTGCCTCTTGAGTCAACTTTCCATTGAGCACCTTCCACACATATGTCCATGAGAACTTGGTCCAACCTTTGATCAAAGTTGACCCTTCTAGTGTAGGGGCGTGCGTTTTCTTGCATCATTGGCAAGTTGAACGCCAACCTTACATTTTCCGAACTAAAATCTAAGTAATTCCCCCGAACCATTGTAAGCCAATTCTTTGGATTCGGGTTCACACTTTGATCATGGTTCCTAGTGATCCATGCGTTTGCATAAAACTCTTGAACCATTAAGATCCCGACTTGTTGAATGGGGTTGGTGAGAACTTTCCAACCTCTTCTTCGGATCTCATGTCGGATCTCCGGATACTCATTCTTTTTTAGCGTGAAAGGAACATCAAGGATCACTTTCTTCTTGGCCACAACTTCATAGAAGTGGTCTTGATGGATCTTTGAGATGAATCTCTCCATCTCCCATGACTCAGAGGTGGAAGCAATTGCCTTCCCTTTCCTCTTTCTTGAGGTTTCTCTGGCCTTAGATGCCATTAATGGTTATGGATAAACAAAAAGTAATGCTTTTACCACACCAAACTTAAAATGTTTGCTCGTCCCCGAACAAAAGAAGAAAGAAAGAAGGAGAAGAAGAAGAAAAATGGAGGAGAGGGAGAGAGGTGTGTATTCGGCCAAGGGAAAGAAGAAAGGGTTGTGTTGTGTGAAAATAAAGAAGGAATGAGGGGTTTATATAGGAGTGGGGGAAGGTTTAGGGTTCGGCCATTAGGGTTGGGTTTGGGAGGGAAAAGAGTTTGAAATTTGGAGGTAGGTGGGGTTTTTGGGGAAGAGAGGATGGATGTGAATGGTGAAGAGGTGATGGGGAAGAGTGATTGAGGTGATTGGTGAAGGGTATTTGTGGAAGAGAGTTATGAAAAGGTATGAAGAGGAGAGAAGAAAAGGTGGAGATCCTGTGGGGTCCACAGATCCAGTGGGATCAAGGACTTAACATCCCTGCTCCAATTAGGCGTGTAAAACGCCCTTAGTATGCATGTCTGGCGTTAAACGCCAGCTTGCTGCTTATTTATGGCGTTTAACGCCATTTCCATGCTCTGTTCTGGCGTTAAACACCAGTCTGGTGCTTGTTTCTGGCATTTAACGCCAGCTTGATGCTTCTTTCTGGCGTTAAACGCCAGTTTGATGCTTCTTACTGGCGTTTAAACGCCAGTAAGTTCTTCCTCCAGGGTGAGCTGTTTTTAAAGCTATTTTTCATTTTGTTTTTTGATTTTTCAGTAGTTTTTGTGACTCCACATTATCATCAACCTAGAAAAACATAAAATAACAATAGAAAATAAATGGATATAATTAAATAACATTGGGTTGCCTCCCAACAAGCGCTTCTTTAATGTCAATAGCTTGATAGTGAGCTCTCATGGAGCCTCACAGATGTTCAAAGCAGTGTTGGAACCTCCCAACACCAAACTTAGAGTTTGAATGTGGGGGTTCAACACCAAACTTAGAGTTTGGTTGTGGCCTCCCAACACCAAACTTAAAGTTTGACTGTGGGGGCTTTGGTTGACTCTGCAGAGAGAAGCTTTTCATGCTTACTCTCCATGGTTACAGAAGGAGATCCTTGAGTTTTAAACACAAGGTTGTCCTTATTTGGTTGCAGGACCAACTCTCCTCTATCCATATCAATCACAACTTTTGCTGTGGCTAGGAAGGGTCTTTCAAGGATGATGGATTCATCCTCATCCTTCCCAGTGTCTAGGATTATGAAATCAGCAGGGATGTAAAGGCCTTCAACCTTTACTAACACGTCCTCTACTTGTCCATAAGCCTGTTTTCTTGAGTTGTCTGCCATCTCTAATGAGATTCTGGTAGCTTGCACCTCAAAGATCCCAAGTTTCTCCATTACAGAGAGTGGCATTAAGTTTATTCCTGATCCCAGGTCACACAGAGCCTTCTCAAAGGTCATGGTGCCTATGTTACAGGGAATTAGGAATTTACCAGGATCCTATTTCTTTTGAGGTAACTGATGCTTATCCAATGCATTCAGTTCGTTGGTGAGCAAGGGAGGTTCATCCTCCCAAGTATCATTACCAAATAAACTAGCATTCAACTTCATGATGGCTCCTAGATATTTAGCAACCTGCTCTTCACTGATGTCTTCATCCTCTTCAGAGGAAGAATAGTCATCAGAGCTCATGAATGGTAAAAGGAGGTTTAATGGAATCTCTATGGTCTCTAGATGAGCCTCAGATTCCTTTGGTTCCTCAAAGGGATACTCCTTATTGGTCAGTGAATGTCCCAGGAGGTCTTCCTCACTAGGATTCACGTCCTTCTCCTCCTCTCTGGGTTCGGCCACACCATGTAAGGTTATGGCTGGTGCATAAAATTACAATCACACTTTTGCAACTCCGCACAACTAACCAGCAAGTGCACTAGGTCGTCCAAGTTTTTGCACTAGGTCGTACAATCACACTTTTGCGTGATAGAATGGAAAACAGTAGTAATTGCATTAATTCATGAAGAAAAGCAGAGCTCCTCACCCCCAACAATGGGGTTTAGAGAATCATGCCGTAGAGAATACAATAAGAAATGTGTAAAGTGTCATGACGTACAATATGAATCACTGAAAGTAGTATTTATAGTAAACTAGTGACCTAGGGTTACAGAAAATGAGTAAGCTAGGGTGTTTATTGTAAAATTCCACTTCTGGGGCCCACTTGGTGTGTGCTTGGGCTGAACATTAAAGCTTTCATGTGTAGAGACATTTCTTGGAGTTAAACGCCAGCTTTTATGCCAGTTTGGGCGTTTAACTCCAGCTTTTGTACCAGTTCTGGAGTTAAATGCCAGAATTCTTGAGCTGACTTGGAACGCCTGTTTGGACCATCAAATATCGGGCAAAGTATAGACTATTATATATTGCTGGAAAGCCCAGAATGTCTACTTTCCAACGCAATTGAGAGCGTGCCAATTGGGCTTCTGTAGCTCCAGAAAATCCACTTCGAGTGCAGGGAGGTCAGAATCCAACAGCATCTACAGTCTTTTTTCAGCCTCTAAATCAGATTTTTGCTCAGGTCCCTCAATTTCAGCTAGAAAATACCTGAAATCACAGAAAAACATACAAACTCATAGTAAAACCTAGAAAAGTAATTTTTATTTAAAAAATAATAAAAACATAATAAAAACTAACTAAAATGTACTAAAAACATACTAAAAATAATGCCAAAAAGCGTATAAATTATCCGCTCATCACAACACCAAACTTAAATTGTTGCTTGTCCCCAAGCAACTAAAAATCAAATAGGATAAAAAGAAGATAATATACAATAAACTCCAAAAACATCTATGAAGATCAGTATTAATTAGATGAGCGGGGCTTTTAGCTTTTTGCCTCTGAACAGTTTTGGCATCTCACTTTATCCTTTGAAGTTCAGAATGATTGGCTTCTATAGGAACTCAGAATCCAGATAGTGTTATTGATTCTCCTAGTTAAGTATGTTGATTCTTGAACACAGCTACTTTATGAGTCTTGGCCATGACCCTAAGCACTTTGTTTTCCAGTATTCCCACCGGATACATAAATGCCACAGACACATAACTGGGTGAACCTTTTCAGATTGTGACTCAGCTTTGCTAGAGTCCCCAATTAGAGGTGTCCAGAGTTCTTAAGCACACTCTTTTTGCCTTGGATCACAACTTTATTTTTACCCTTGCCTTTTGGTTTAAAGGGGTATTGGCTTTTTCTGCTTGCTTTTCTCTTTCTTTTTTTTTTGCAAGCTTTCTATTCACTGCTTTTTCTTGCTTCAAGAATCAATTTTATGATTTTTCAAATTATCAAATAACATTTCTCCTTTTTCTTTCATTCTTTCAAGAGNCTTGGTCCTTCAAGGGAGAGCTTCTGGCACTTCAGCTCCTGTAGCTCACGCCCCTGCTTCTCCTGTTCCTTCAGCAGCTTGCAGAGCATGCAGTTTTGATTCTGCTGTTCTTCCTTAAGTTGTTCTCCACTTCTTTTCCAAGCATAATACAATGAATCATCACTGCTCTTTTGACAGTGACCTCAGAGCGGTTGCTAGTAGGCAATATAGAACGCCCAATGAAGTCCAGCCAGCCTCTTGCAACTGGTTTGAGATCTCCTCTCTTGAGTTGGTTTGGGACACCTTTGGAATTGGTTATCCACTTAGTTCTAGGGAGGCACTTAATCCAACCCCTTATCTACTCTCACCATTCTCCTATTAAAGGATTCAGGATCATCTTGTAGTTGAGGTAGTTTGAAGACCTCTCTTATTTTGTCCAGATGGAAGCAAATAATTCTTCCTCTGACCATGGTTCTGTAGGTATAAAAAGCGGTTCCAGTCATTCTCTGCTTATCTGTCAGCCACAGATTTGAGTAGAATTTCTGAACCATGTTTCTTCCAACCTTTGTGTTAGGATTGGCTAGAATTTTCCATCCTCTGTTTCAAATTTGCTCTTGGATCTCCGGATATTCATCTTCTTTCAGATTGAATTTAACTTTCGGGATCACTGACCTCAGACCCATTATTTTGTAGTAATAGTCTGCATGTTCTTTGGTTAGGAACCTCTCTTGATTCTAAAGACTCTTTGAAGTATTCTCTTTCTTGCCTCTTGATTTGGTTTGTTTTCCCTTAGGTGCCATGATCTTGATGAGTCTTAGCTCAGTGATCATGGAAAAGCACACCAAACTTAGAGGTTTGCTTGTCCTCAAGCAAAAGAAGGGAAAGGGGAGAGAGAGGAGAAGAGGTAAATTCAAATGGTGTAGAGGAGGGGATGGCCAAAATTATTTTTATAGGAGGAGGGGATGGCTTTCAAAAAATTTGAGAGAGATATGAAAAGATATGGAAAGAATTTGAGAAGATATTTGAGTTTTTGAAGAAGATTTGGAAAGGATTTGAAAGAAATTTGAAAAATAATTTAGAAAATTATTGAATGATGAAAATTGAGGGTGAATGATGAAAGTTTGAAACATGTTTATGCAGAAAATTATGAGTCAAAACATGAAAATTTGAAAAAATTTCAAGTTGGAAACAAAATCTCCTCCCCCTGCCTTTTTGGTGTTAAACGCCCAGAATGGTATCCATTCTGGCGTTTAACGCCCAGTTGTTGGCCATTATGAGCGTTTAACCCCCAGCCAGGTACCGTGGCTGGCGTTAAACACCAGAAACTCCTTTATCACTCGGTGTTTTGCTGAACGCCCAGAATGATACCCATTCTGGCGTTTAACACCCAAAATGCCCCTTACTGGCGTTTTCTTGCCAGCAAGCTCCTTTTCTCTGCTTTTTGCACTGAATCCTTCTGTAACTCTATAAATTCCTTCATTTTTGATGATTAACCTTTGATGAAAATGTATATCAAGCCTCTACAAGTATTAATTTAAAATAAATAACTTGCTAATGGCTGGGTTGCCTCCCAGCAAGCACTTCTTTATTGTCTTTAGCTGGACCTTTACTGAGCTTCATTCAAGCCTCAGTTTTGAGCATTCTTGCTTAAAATTGCTTTCAAGATAATGTTTGATTCTCTGTCCATTGACAATGAACTTTTTGTCAGAATCAATATCTTGAAGCTCAACATATCCATATGGTGACACTCCTGTAATCACATATGGTCCCCTCCACCGGGATTTTAATTTCCCAGGGAATAATCTGAGCCTAGAGTTAAATAGTAGAACTTTTTGTCCTAGCTCAAAGACTCTGGATGACAATTTCTTGTCATGCCACTTTTTTGCTTTTTCTTTATAATTTTTTGCATTTTCAAAAGCATTGAGTCTGAACTCTTCCAGCTCATTTAGCTGGAGTAATTTTTTCTCGCCAGCTAACTTAGCATCCATGTTTAGGAATCTGGTTGCCCAGTAGGCTTTATGTTCCAGTTCCACGGGCAGATGACAAGCCTTACCATACACAAGCTAGTATGGAGAGGTTCCTATAGGAGTCTTGAATGCTGTTCTGTATGCCCACAGAGCATCATCCAAGCTCTTTGCCCAATCCTTTCTACGGGCAATTACAGTCCGTTCCAGGATTCTTTTTAGTTCTCTATTAGAGACTTCAGCCTGCCCATTTGTCTGTGGATGATACGGAGTTGCTACTTTGTGGCTAATTCCATATCGAACCATAGCAGAATAAAGCTGTTTATTGCAGAAATGGGTTCCCCCATCACTGATTAGTACTCTGGGAACACCAAATATGTTGAAAATATGTTTCTAGAGGAACTTCAGCACAGTCTTGGTATCATTAGTGGGTGTGGCAATTGCTTCCACCCATTTAGATACGTAGCTTAGTACTTTGCATCGGAAATTAGTTTTTTCGTTTGCACTCTGCTGTACTCCTTGGGTATGAACCTCATGGCTTTATAATTTGCAATGTCTGCAAACCATGGTGCCTCCTGAATGGCAAAGAGTTGCTCATCCAGAAAGGTCTCAGAGATCTCAGTGGAAGGAAGGGACGTCCCAGCCACTAGTTCTAACCGGGACAGGTGATCAGCTACCTGGTTCTCTGTCCCTTTTCTGTATCTTATTTCTATATCAAACTCTTGCAGAAGCAACACCCATCTTATGAGACTGGGTTTTGAATCCTGCTTTGTGAGTAGATATTTAAGAGCAGCATGGTCAGTGTACACAATCACTTTTGATCCTACTAAATAGGATCTAAACTTGTCAATGGCATAAACCACTGCAAGCAGCTCTTTTTCTGTGGTTGTGTAATTCTTCTGTGCGTCATTTAGAACACGACTGGCATAGTAAATAACGTGCAGAAGCTTGTAATGCCTTTGTCCCAACACTGCACCAATGGCATGGTCACTAGCATCACACATTAATTCGAATGGTAATGTCCAGTCAGATGCAGAGATGACTGGTGCTGTGACCAGCTTGGCTTTCAGGGTTTTAAACGCCTGCGGACACTCTGTGTCAAACACAAATGGTGTGTTAGCAGCTAGCAGGTTGCTCAGAGGTTTTGCAATTTTTGAAAAATCCTTTATGAACCTCCTATAGAATCCTGCATGCCCCAGAAAGCTTCTGATTGCCTTTACATTGGCAGGTGGCGGTAATTTTTCAATTACCTCTACCTTGGCTTGATCTACCTCTATTCCCTTGCTTGAAATTTTGTGCCCAAGGACAATTCCTTCAGTCACCATAAAGTGACATTTTTCCCAGTTAAGACCAAGTTAGTTTCTTGGCACCTTTTCAGGACAAGTGCTAGATGATCAAGACAGGAGCTGAATGAGTCTCCAAATACTGAGAAGTCATCCATGAAGACTTCCAGGAACTTCTCTACCATATCAGAGAAAATAGAGAGCATGCACCTCTGAAAGGTTGCAGGTGCATTGCAGAGACCAAAAGACATTCTTCTGTAAGCAAATACTCCAGATGGACATGTGAATACTGTTTTCTCTTGGTCTTGAGGATCCACTGCAATTTGGTTGTAGCATGAATAGCCATCCAAAAAGCAGTAGTATTCATGACCTGCTAGTCTTTCTAGCATTTGGTCTATGAATGGTAAAGGAAAATGATCCTTTCTGGTGGCTGTATTGAGCTTTCTGTAATCAATACACATATGCCACCCTGTAACTGTTCTTGTGGGAACCAGTTCATTCTTTTCATTATGAACCACTGTCATGCCTCCCTTCTTGGGGATAACTTGGACAGGGCTCACCCAGGGGCTATCAGAAATAGGATAAATAATCCCAACCTCTAGTAACTTAGTGACCTCTTTCTGCACCACTTCCTTCATGGCTGGATTTAGCCGCCTCTGTGGTTGAACCACTGGCTTAGCATCATCCTCCAATAGGATCTTGTGCATACATCTTGCTGGGCTAATGCCCTTAAGATCACTTATGGACCACCCAAGAGCTGTCTTGTGTGTCTTTAGCACTTGAATTAGTGCTTTCTCTTTCTGTGAATTTAAAGCAGAGCTTATGATCACTGGAAAAGTGTCACCCTCTCCCAGAAATGCATATTTCAGGGATGGTGGTAGTGGTTTGAGCTCGGGTTTAGGAGGTTTCTCCTCTTCCTGAGGGATTTTCAGAGGTTCTTTTATTTCCTCTGATTCCTCCAGATCAGGCTGAACATCTTTAAAGATGTCCTCTAACTCTGATTCAAGACTTTCAGTCATATTGATCTCTTCCACCAAAGAGTCAATAATATCAGTGCTCATGCAGTCATTTGATGTGTCTGGATGCTGCATAGCTTTGACAGCATTTAACTTGAACTCATCCTCATTGACTCTCAGGGTCACTTCCCCTTTTTATACATCAATAAGAGTTCGTCCAGTTACTAGGAAAGGTCTTCCTAGAATGAGAGTAGCACTCTTGTGCTCCTCTATTTCCAGCACTACAAAATCAGTGGAAAAGGCAAATGGCCCAACCTTGACAATCATAATCCTGTTCTGCTTGGCGGAGCTTCTGAGGATAAGGCATCTTGGCTTTATATTCTTCAACCTTAGTTGCTGCAGGTTTATTCCCTACAGAAGTGGTTGGAGAAGCCTTCTTAGAGGGGTTACTATCAGCACTTGCAGGTGTCTGATCCCTCATTGGCATTTAAACGCCAGGAATGGGGGCTGAATGGGCGTTTAACACCAGGTTCCCACCCTTTTCTGGCGTTTGAACACCAGATTTGGGCATCTATTTGGCGTTTAACACCAGTTTTTCCCCCCCTTTCCGGCGTTTGAATGCCAGAGTTATTCCTCTCTGGGCTCTTAATGTCCTCAGAGGGATTTTGGGCAGTGGTTTGGTCATCCTCTGTCATTTGTTCCTTTCTTGACTTTTTTGCTACTTTGAGCTGAGTTATTCAATGTCTTCCCGCTCTTTAGTTGGACAGCTTGGCAACCTTCTGTTATCTGTTTAGATAGCTGCTGTCTTGTCTGATTCAATTGTGCTTCTATATTCTTGTTAGCATTTTTAGTATCTTGGAGCATCTCTTTGAATTCTGCTAATTATTTTGTCATAAGGAGTAATTGCTGATTAAGTTCAACAATCTGTTCTTGAGGATTAGGATTAGTAGTTACTGCCATAGCCTTTTCTTTTATGGAGGACTCACTATTTGAGTACAGATGTTGATTTCTAGCAACTATATCTATGAGCTCTTGAGCTTCTTCAATTGTTTTTCTCATGTGTATAGATCCACCAGTTGAGTGGTCTAGGGACATCTGAGCTTTTTCTGTAAGTCCATAGTAGAAGATGTCTAACTGTACCCACTCTGAAAACATTTCAGAGGGGCATTTTCTCAGCATCCATTTGTACCTCTCCCAAGCATTATAAAGGGATTCATGATCCTCTTGTTTAAAGCCTTGGATGTCCAGCCTTAGCTGTGTCATCCTTCTTGGAGGGTAAAATTGATTCAGAAATTTGTCTGTTAATTGTCTCCATGTTTTTATGCTTGATGTGGGTTGGTTATTTAACCATCTCTTAGCTTGATCTTTTACAGCAAATGAAAACAATAATAATCTGTAGACATCCTGATCCACTTCTTTATCACGTACTGTGTTAGCAATTTGTAAGAACTGTGCCAGAAACTCAATAGGTTCTTCCTGTGGAAGACCGGAATACTGGCAATTTTGCTGCACCATGATAATGAGCTGAGGATTTAGCTCAAAGCTGCTTGCTTTGATGCGAGGTATACAGATGCTACTCCCATATGCAGCTGTAATGGGGTTAGCATATGACCCCAGAGTCCTTCTAGACTGTTCACTTCCACTTATGTCCATGATGGAGAAAAGGGAATTGATATGAATTATATTTTTTTTTGTTTAAAAGTAACCGAAAATAATAAGTAAAATAAATGGAAAATAAAATAAAATTTTGAAAACAAAAATAAAATAAAATAAAATAAAAGCAAATTGAAAACTAAATTAATTAATTAATTAAAAAAAGATTTTGAAATTAGCAATTAAAAAGATATGATTTAAAAGCTATGATTGCAAATTAAAAAAAAAAGATATGATTGAAGAAATTAAAAAGATTTTATTTTTGAAAAAGATTTGAAAATATCAATTTTTGAAATTAGAATATTAACTTGACTAAAAAAAGATATGATTTTGAAAATCTTTGACTAAATTAATGCAAAATTCGAAATTTATGAGTAAAATAAGGAAAGGATTTTTTTTATTTTTGAATTTTAATGCGGAAAGAGAAAAACAACAAAATGACACTAAACTTAGAAATTTTAGATCAAAACACAGAGAACAAACAAGAAAACTTTGAATGTCAAGATGAATACCAAGAACACTTTGAAGATCAAGATGAACACCAAGAACAAATTTTTGAAAAATTTTTAAGTAAATAAAAGCACAAAAACACACCAAACTTAAAATTTTTAGAGAATCAAACAAAAATTTTCGAAAAATTAAAGGAAAACACAAAGAAGACACCAAACTTAGAATTTTTAAAAATCAAGAAAGAACTGAGGACATGCAATTTCGAAAAATTAAAAGAAAATAAAAGCATGCAATTGACACCAAACTTAAAATATAAAACTAAACTCAAATAAAAGACTCTAAACCAATAAAAATAAAATATTCCTAATCTAAGCAACAAGATAAACGGTCAGTTGTCCAAACTCGAACAATCCCCGGCAACGGCGCCAAAAACTTGGTGCACAAAATTACAATCACACTTTTGCAACTCCTGTGCTTGGGCTGAGCATTGAAGCTTTCATGTGTAGAGACATTTCTTGGAGTTAAACGCCAGCTTTTATGCCAGTTTGGGCGTTTAACTCCAGCTTTTGTGCCAGTTCTGGAGTTAAACGCCAGAATTCTTGGCTGACTTGGAACGCCTGTTTGGGCCATCAAATCTCGAGCAAAGTATGGACTATTATATATTGCTGGAAAGCTCAAGATGTCTACTTTCCAACACAATTGAGAGCGCACCAATTGGGTTTCTGTAACTCCAGAAAATCTACTTCGAGTGTAGGGAGGTCAGAATCCAACAGCATCTGCAGTCTTTTTTCAGCCTCTGAATTAGATTTTTGCTCAGGTCCCTCAATTTCAGCCAGAAAATACCTGAAATCACAGAAAAACACAAAAACTCATAGTAAAGCCCAGAAAAGTGATTTTTATTTAAAAACTAATAAAAATATAATAAAAAATAACTAAAATGTACTAAAAACATACTAAAAACAATGCCAAAAAGCGTATAAATTATCCGCTCATCAATGGCCTTGCACTCTCTTTTTGGATTCTCTTCTGTATTGCTTGGGAGAGTACTAGGAGGAGTTTCAGTGACTCTTTTACTTAGATGGCCCACTTGTGCCTCCAAATTTCTAATGGAGGACCTTGTTTCATTCATGAAACTTAGAGTGGCCTTAGATAGATCAGAGACTAAATTTGCTAAGCTAGATGGATTCTGCTTAGAATTCTCTATTTGTTGCTGAGTAGATGATGGAAAAGGCTTGCTATTGCTAAACCTATTTCTTCCACCATTATTAAAGCCTTGTTGAGGCTTTTGTTGATCCTTCCATGAGAAATTTGGATGATTTCTCCATGAGGGATTATAGGTATTTCCATAGGGTTTCGCCATGTAATTCACCTCTGCTATTGCAGGGTTCTCAGGATCATAAGCTTTTTCTTCAGAAGATGCCTCTTGAGTACTGTTGGATGCAGCTTGCAATCCATTCAGACTCTGAGAAATTATATTGACTTGCTGAGTCAATATTTTATTCTGAGCCAATATGGCATTCAGAGTATCAATTTCAAGAACTCCCTTCCTCTGAGGCGTTCCATTACTCACAGGATTCCTTTCAGAAGTGTACATGAACTAGTTATTTGTAACCATGTCAATGAGTTCTTGAGCTTCTGCAGGTGTTTTCTTTAGGTGAATGGATCCACCTGTAGAATGGTCCAATGACATCTTAGATAATTCAGACAGACCATCATAGAATATATCCAGGATGGTCCATTCTGAAAGCATGTCAGAAGGATACTTTTTGGTCAGTTGCTTGTATATCTCCCAAGCTTCATAGAGGGATTCACCTTCATTCTGTTTGAAGGTTTGAACATCCACTCTAAGCCTGCTAAGCTTTTGAAGAGGAAAGAACTTGGCTAAGAAAGCCGTGACCAGCTTATCCCAAGAGTTCAGGCTATCCTTAGGTTGAGAGTCCAACCATATTCTAGCTCTGTCTCTTACAGCAAACTGGAAAAGCATAAGCCTGTAGACCTCGGAGTCAACCCCATTGGTCTTAACAGTATCACAGATCTGCAAGAATTCAGTTAAGAACTGAAAAGGATCTTCTGATGGAAGTCCATGAAACTTGCAGTTCTGTTGCATCAGAGAAACTAATTGAGGCTTTAGCTCAAAATTGTTTGCTTCAATGGCAGGGATTGAGATGCTTCTTCCATGTAAATTGGAATTTGGTGCAGTAAAGTCACCAAGCATCTTCCTTGCATTGTTATTATTTTCGGCCATGTCTCCTTCTTTTTCGAAAATTTCTGTCAGATTTTCTCCAGAGAGTTGTGCTTTAGCTTCCCTTAGCTTCCTCTTCAGAGTCCTTCCAGGTTCAGGATCAGCTTCAACAAGAATGTTCTTGTCCTTGCTCCTGCTCATATGAAAAAGAAGGGAACAGAAAATAATAGGGATCCTCTTTGCCACAGTAGAGAGGTTCCTTTATGTGAGTAGAAGAGAAGAAAAAGAATTCAAACACAAAAAGAGGGAGAGGGTTCGAATTTTTAAGAAGAAGAGAAGCGTTAGTAGATAAATAAATAATTAGGAGGAGGTGAGAGGGAAGAATTTTCGAAAATAATTGAAAAGAAAAGAAAAATATTTTTGTTTTTAATTTAAAATTAAAATTAAAATTCGAAAGTTAATTAATTAAAAAGATTTTTGAAAAAGTGGTTGGTGATTTTCGAAAATTGGAGAGAGAAAAGTAGTTAGGTGGTTTTGAAAAAGATATGATTGAAACAACAAGATAAGATTAATTTGAAAAAGATTTGAAAATTAATTTTGAAAAGATAAGAAGTTAGAAAAGATTTTGAAATTGATTTTGAAAAAGATGTGATTGAAATTTATTTTGAAAAAAAGATTTGAAAAAGAAATTTAAAAAGATTTGATTTTGAAAATTAAAGTTGATTACTTGACTAACAAGAAACAAAAATATATGATTTAAAAATTTAAAGATTGAACCTTTCTTACTAGGCAAGTAACAAACTTTAAAATTTTTTAATCAATCACATTAATTGTTAGCATTAATTTTGAAAATATGGAATGGAAATAAAAAAAAGATTTTGAAGATCAAAATTTAAAGTTTTCGAAAATATGAAAGAAAAAATGAAAAAAGATTTGATTTTTGAAAAAGATTTGAAAAAGATAGAATTTTTAAATTGAAAATTTGATTTGACTCATAAGAAACAACTAGATTTTAAAAATTTTTGAAAATGTCAACTCAAATTTTCGAATTTTATGAGAAGAAAAAGGGAAAGATATTTTTTTATTTTTGAATTTTTAATGATGAAAGCGAAAAACAACCAAAAGACTCAAAACATGAAAATTATGAATCAAAACACATGATGCATGCAAGAACACTTTGAATGTCAAGATGAACACCAAGAACACTTTGAATGTCAAGATGAACACCAAGAACTTATTTTTGAAAATATTTAAGAAAAGAAAAATATGCAAGACACCAAACTTAGAAATTTTTAATGTTAAGACACTAACAAATTGAAAATGCATATGAAAAACAAGAAAAGACATAAAACATAAAATTGCAAAGATCAAACAAAGAAGATCATCAAGAACAACTTGAAGATCATGAAGAACACATGCATGAGTTTTCGAAATTTTAAAGAAAAATTAAAAGCATGCAATTGACACCAAACTTACAATTTGACACTAGACTCAAACAAGGAACATCAAATTATTTTTGATTTTATAAATTTTTTTTTATTTTTTCAAAAATTAATTGGAAGAAGAAAAATGAGGATTTCAAAATTTTTAATAAGAATTCCAGGAATCATGCAATGTTAGTCTAAAGCTCCGGTCCAGGAATTAGACATGGCTTACTAGCCAGCCAAGCTTTCAGTGAAAGCTCCGGTCCAAAACACTAGACATGGCCAATGGCCAACCAAGCTTCAGCAGATACAAATCAGGCATATAACAGATGATTAGATGAAAGTCCAAGGACTCTTGCCATGATAAGTGGAAGCCTCAGTCCAAAAAAATTAGACATGACTTGACAGCCAACCAGGCTTCAACAGATCATGAAGAAACTCTAGAATTCCTTCTTTAAAATTTTGAAGAACATAGAATAATTTATTAAATTTTTTTTTGAAAATTTTTCGAAAATAAAAAATAATAAAAACAAAAAGCTTAAAATTAAAATAAAATTACCTAATCTGAGCAACAAGATGAACCGTCAGTTGTCCAAACTCGAACAATCCCCAGCAACGGTGCCAAAAACTTGGTGTGGCAAAATCGTGATCGTTCATTCCTTGGTAACGGCGCTAAAAACTTAATACGCACGTTCATAATCTTAGTTCTTTGTCACAACTTTGCACAATTAACCAGCAAGTGCACTGGGTCGTCCAAGTAATAAACCTTACGTGAGTAAGGGTCGATCCCATGGAGATTGTCGGCTTGAAGCAAGCTATGGTCACCTTGTAAATCTCAGTCAGGCAGATTCAATTGGTTATGGAGATTTGATAATTAAAAGATAAATAAAATATAAAATAAAGATAGAGATACTTATGTAATTCAATGGTGAGAATTTCAGATAAGCGTATGGAGATGCTTAGTTCCTTCTGAATCTCTGCTTTCCTACTGCTTTCATCCAATCCTTCATACTCCTTTCTATGGCAAGCTTTATGTAGGGTATCACCATTGTCAATGGCTACATCCCGTCCTCCCAGTGAAAATGGTCCAAAATGCACTGTCACCACACGGCTAATCATCTGTCAGTTCTCGATCATACTGGAATAGGATTCAGTAATCCTTTTGCATCTGTCACTACGCCCAGCACTCGCGAGTCTGAAGCTCGTCACAGCCATCCCTTCCCAGATCCTACTCGGAATACCACAGACAAGGTTTAGACTTTTCGGATCTCAAGAATGGCCGCCAATAATTCTAGCCTATACCACGAAGACTCTGATCTCACGATCAGGAGGCTAAGAGATATGCATGCAAGCTTGTTTTCATGTAGAACGGAAGTGTTTGTTAGGCACGCGTTCATAAGTGAGAATGGTGATGAGCGTCACATAATCATCACATTCATCATGTTCTTGTGTGCGAATGAATATCTTAGAGAAGAGATAGGCTTGAGTTGAATAGAAAAACAATAATACTTTGCATTAATTCATGAGGAATAGCAGAGCTCCACACCTTAATCTATGGTGTGTAGAAACTCTACCGTTGAAAATACATAAGAACAAGGTCCAGGCATGGCCGTGAGGCCAGCCCCCAAGTCTAAGGAAAAACGTTCCAAAGATTATCAAAAGGTTCCAAGATATAAATACAATAGTAAAAAGTTCTATTTATACTAAACTAGTTACTAGGGTTACAGAAATAAGTAAATGATGCAGAAATCCACTTCCGGACCCACTTGGTGTGTGCTTGGGCTGAGCATTAAAGCTTTCACGTGTAGAGGTCTTCCTTGGAGTTAAACGCCAGTTTGTAACCTGTTTCTGGCGTTTAACTCCAGAATAGGGCAGAGAGCTGGCGTTGAACGCCAGTTTGCGTCATCTAAACTCGGGCAAAGTATGGACTATTACATATTGATGGAAAGCCCTGGATGTCTAATTTTCAACGCAATTGAGAGCGCACCATTTGGACTTCTGTAGCTCCAGAAAATCCACTTTGAGTACAGGGAGGTCAAAATCCAACAACATCTGCAGTCCTTCTTCAGCCTCTGAATCAGATTTTTGCTCAGGTCCCTCAATTTCAGCCAGAAAATACCTGATATCACAGAAAAATACACAAACTCATAGTAAAGTCTAGAAATGTGATTTTTATTTAAAAACTAATAAAAATATACTAAAAACTAACTAAATCATACTAAAAACTATGTAAAAACACTGCCAAAAAGCGTATAAATTATCCGCTCATCAGAAATCCTTCAAATTCAATCATTAAAGCTAGCACTAAACATGATAATGATCTAAAATAAAAATAAAATTTAACAAACAGGCACACTTCTAAAGCACCAAATAGCATGATAATTGAGCCTAAAGTGAGGCCAGGTTATAGCATTGGATTTAGGGATTATATGTTGAAATGAGGATGCCACTTCCCATTTAAATCTTCCACAGTATCCTTTTATACTTCTATCATGAAGACCTCTTATGGATATAAATATTTAAACATAAATAAGTAGAGAGAAAGTACCTAAGAATCAGTTAACTATTCCTCCTCTGATGAGGATACCTCTTCTGAATCAGACAATGGTAACAAGGTGCATGTCCCAAGCATGTGGCCATTGAGGCACACATAATACTCAACACCATCTTCATAGGAACCCAACCAGGAACTAGCACTTTGAGGGATCATTCTGGCCTGCCGCATGTTCCACAACTTCGCCTTGCAATAAATGCAAACTTGTGTAGGATGGAGTTCTGCAACCTTGTTAATAAGCATCTTTCTGACCTTGGAAGTTCCGAATGACTTAAACACGCCACGGATTTATTCCGAGCAGTATTCTTTTTGTTTTTCTTCACGATCTTACCTGAATCCATTGCCTTCTTGACAGCCTTCACTGCTTTTGCTCGTCGATAAGTGACATCAACAAGCGAAAGTCCACCCTTTTCTTTCTTATTTGCCCCCTTAACCTGCAGTTCATGTATTAAAGTTCAACAGAGGTTAAGGAATACGGATTAAACCGTAAATGCAAACAGGAAGTGCATACTTCTAGTTTGTCATCATCTCCTTCATCTTCCAACATCTCTCTAGCCGCTTCCAATTTTCTACGCTTCTTTCTCGACAAATTTTTCTGCATTGGTTAAAAATCCATCATGCAATTACCGAATAATGCATGGAAACAAGTTTGAATATATATCCTAATAGGTACAATAATAAAAAAGCTGCATGCAAAATAGGGGGTCACCTCCTTACCTCTCGCTCCCGCTTCCCTTTTTCCTTCATTTTGAGGTCTTCGGCTTCCTGAGCACTAATTACCTTTCCAAAACTCTTGTCGTTATTAATAGATGCCTTTAATAGAAGAGAAAGAGTCAACCATATCAAAATGCATTATAATGACCTCACAAAAAAGAAAAAACTAATTGCTTGTAATTTGAGGAATATCACAACAATGAAACAAGAAATTTTACCTTTGTTGTTTTGCAGCAACCTTTTTTTCTGTCTCTGCTATAAACCAGGTTCTTTTAGGGCAGAGAAAGATCTCTTCCTTATGAGCAATCATGTTTTCAGCCTGCCCATTTCATAAGAGCATGATTATATTTGAATGGCAAATCTTAGGAATGAGAAAATGCAGAATGAATGGTAGATTCAAAGCCACATAATACAATACTAGTATTAGGAAGTACTATTTCTTAAACCATAATGTGAAGTGAACACACATAAAGATTTGGAGAATTTTCCATCAAAGCAGGACATGTTATTTGTTAATCATAAAACAAGACATTTTACCAGCTTTTGTTTCAAATGATCTGAGCATTCAACCTCGTATACCATGTAACTTGCAAGAATTAAATGACACCTGCAAAAATTAAATTCAATTCAGGTTTCTTTAACAGAAGAACAAGACAGCAATTCTAAAATTTTCCACCAAACTAGTTGAAAAATTTCTAAGATGTAGTTATATTAATAAAATAATAGATCTAATTTTATTATTCAATCACCAGAGTGTTAATATTAATATTAATTTGGAAAAGAAAAGGCTGGTTAGTTGTTAAGACTTAATAAGTCAGTCAAAGAATACGATATGAAAGATTAGTTAAAGAGTTAGACTAAACAATCAATAATAGGTACTATCTTTAATTTCTTCTATAAAATGACAAATTACACAAACAGTTGATAGCTTGATTTAGTTGCCATTTAATTTCTACCAGAAACAATGTATACATATAACAAAATTAGATCAAGCTAGCCATATACATTTTAGGCCCTAGTTAAGCTAATGATTGGTTTCAATTAACTTTATGGTTTCAGAAAGGTTCATCAATTATTGCACATGCAATCAATATTCCTTTTAACCACCCTACTAATTTGGATTGCTAGCAAAAACGACAACTAGTATTGGCAACGTAAGTGACTTGTAGCCATGTGTTAGAATTTGAAAAGAACTAAATAAAGAGGTAATCTTGTCTTTATCTGCATCAAAATTGACTAAGTTCTTTGAAACACGGTGGCATCCATATATTATATAATGCACCACAAAGAATGAACTTTAGATCAAAAGCAGAGTAGTGTGAATAATGGTGCAAATGGGGTTCCAATATTTGGGCACAAGAGGCATGAGAAGTGGGTATCAGAGGCTTGGAAAACAACTTTGTTGGGTGAAATCTGTGAATGGAAGATTACGAGGTATTAGGTTGTCATGAGAATGTACAATGATGTTGTCAACAGAATGAACCTGTAGGAAGTGTTTGGTAATGCTGCTGTTGTTATTCCCACACAATGAGGTCTTTCTGTAATCTCTCATCATCATCATCCAAATTTATTATGTCATTTTAATATTGCTTTCATAAAATTTAGATTGTAAAAAAAAAAGAAAAAGAAAAAAAAGACACGCACCTTTTCATCATAAGCAGGGCCACCAAAAGAAGAGGGCATCTTTGCAGCTTGACTTGCAGCAGCATTTCAGATACCATTATAACAAAACAAAAAGTAATTCAAAATTTTAGATACCATTATAACAAAAACATAAAACAATTTAGAATTTTAGATAACCTTAAAAACATATCCCCCATTATACTGATGCACTTATCGGTATTGATAGAATCAAGCTAACTCGTTTTATGGCTATATATAACCAATAAGCAAAATGATGAGAAATATGCTGACTGAGTAATTGATTGCTTTCCAAGGTAGAGGAGGCCTCTACTTGAACCTGAAATAAAAAAAATTAAAAGTAAAGATATTAGGAACTGAGTTGATATGTGATACCAACTCTTTGGACATAAGATACTTTTAAGTGAAAGAAAAACCTGAAGTGGATTTCATGTTTTCAATATTGATTATGGATAACTCAATCCTTTTTCTATTTCTTGATGGAGTATAAGACACTTTTAAGTGAAAGAAAAACCTGCAATTTCAATATTGATTATGGACTACTTCTCTAGTTTTCAATAAGCTCTAAATTAGTTCAGAACCAGTCCATCTAATTTTTAACCAGCTCAGAATTGTTATCCATTTTCTAAACTTGCATCCAAGTATAGGGATGATATTCTAAAAATCATACAATTAGAAAAACCACAGAATTAGAAACATTTTTATATTCTGAGCAATAATGCAAACAAAATCTTAATGAAACACTACAGAAAGTATTTCAAACACTTAAAATTAGGATCTGAAATCCAAATATAAACGGAGCAAGAAAGCAAGAATGGCAGATTAAGCAAGCAAGAACGGAGAAGACAGAGCAAACAAAATATTAGGATCTGAAACACTTAAACACTTCAATTTTAGCTTGATCTGCCAGATTCATTAGGATCAAGCAAGCAAACAGAGCAAAAGTAGTAATACAGAGAGAGAATCACAGCTTCTAAATATTGAAACCTAAATCGAAAAATAAATGGAGAAGACCTACCGACAGCGGCAATCTTGTGCGTCTACATGTAAGAACGACGGTGGTACAGGCGGCGGTACAAGCAGTGGAGGTGTGGTGTTGTAACAAGAACAGTAACGGTGGCTAGAAGACCTTGGCGACTAAAATCTGAGATGAACAAATGATGACAGTGATGCGGATCTGAGGTGGATCGGATGGAAATGAGGTCCAAGGAGTAGGATGATGGACGGCGACTGTCGGCGATGGTAACGGTTACGGCGGTGGTGATCGGCGATGGAGGAAAGCACGCGAATTAACCCAGTGTCGATACTTCTCTTCCTTTTTCAGTTTCTCTTTCTCTCTCCAGTTTTCAATTTCATTTAAGGATAATAAAAAGAAAGTAATAATAAAGTTTAGTGGCAATAATGATAATGCCCACTGTAATAATTTAAAAAAATTAAAATTATAAGTAATAAAAGATAATAATTTTCTGGCAATAGTAATAATGGTCACTATAACATATTATAATAATGGCAAATATATAATTACCGCAAAAACATAACTTAAATTAAAGAATTAGTGGCCATTATGTTATTGCCACTAAAAGCTTGTCGCTAAAATACATTTTTCTTGTAGTGGCTCAGAAGCATAATCAGTCTGTTTCTCATGCTCTACAGGAACGAACTGCTCTGATACCATAATATAACACCCTACCACACAGAGCATTACACCTAGGATGTAATACAGAGGTGGTGAGGCGCTACGACCTCTAAAATAAAATGTGTACATATAATAGCAGAAAGAATATAATAAACTAGGAGCCTTGAAAAATGGGTAAAAAAAATCGCAAAATAAAAAGTGCAACGCTCTGAAAACGGAATGACTTGCGTGTGAAGAAAACTATAATTATCAAACATAAAATAATAAAAGTAGGAATAGAGAGCCAAAGATATAAAATAACAAGCTCCTAACTCAGTCTGCGAAGTCAAGGCTGGCCGGAGAATATTTACATATATATATATATATATATATGAAAAACCCAAATGTACATAAGCAAAACCCTGCCTCTCCATAAACCTCTAAGAGGATAAAAAAGAATAAGTTATGCGAAGAGAAAGCTAAGTACATACATATACATCATTGTGCAATAAAATAACCCGGTAACCACTTCGCTTCAGGAGCTCAGACGCCTGACAAGACGCCTCTCGACCTGTATCTGAAAAAAATAACAACATAGTATGGAATGAGAACCAGAGGTTCTCAGTATGGTAAAGGTGCCACACACATAATATATAAGGTCCTAGGAATGCCAGAGGCAATCCTAGAACGCCGACACTTAGATTCTAGAGCTTAAAGTATTAAACTGAAGCCATAAAATGTGGTTTTCTAAGAATATTTAAACCTAACTTAACTTAACCTTAAATCTAAGTCCCACACTGTCATTCCTCCATACCTCCAACTCCATCATGTATTTTCACAGATAAATAGACAAATAAAGGCAAGCACAAGAATGTTACAAATACTGCAGGTAACAAATACACATTTAACATGGCAAGTACATATAGGCACACCCAATTAAAGCACAAGCAAGTAATTCAAGTAATATGAACATGATGCATGCCTGTCCTATGGCTGATGAGGCTCATCTGTCGGTTATCCAGCCAATCCAACAAGTCTGAATTGAACTTAAACTGTCCCCCAACGTGCATCCCCAAGAGTCTATGCATAGCTTTTTCTCAAATAATCAATATTGCTCAATGGGGGTAACATTCTCGGGAATTTATATAGTGCCCGGTCACACTTACGTCGTAGGGTCAACAGAGTATCGAGTTTTCAACCTGGTACACGTGATGGCAAGCCACGGCACTTTATCTAGGGAACCTCGTATCTCAGATCATTTAATCATTCAAGCCAAGTTTCATACATAATCTTTTATCAGAGTATCCAGTCAAGTATCATATACTATGATGCACGGACACTGACACGGACACGAGACATGACACGACACGGGACACGCCGACACACAAATTTTAAAATCTTACATGACACGGGGACACGCATATATATAAAATATAAAGTATTTTTTAGATAAACTGTAATGATATTTTAATATTTTATTGATAATAAAATATAAATTAATTTTTAAATTATTTTTAATGTCTTATTTTAATTATATCAAGTATTTAAAATATTTTTGTTTTAATAAATAATAATATATACTATATCTAAATTTATTTTAAGAATATATATTAAGAATAAGACCGGACACGCTGACACGTGATGGTATTTAGGTGTGTCCAAGTGTGTCCGGAGAAGAATTTTTTATTTTTTATTGAGACACAGTTTGGACACAGCAGACACGCGTGTCGAATGAGTGTCGGTGAGTGTCGTGTCTGAAATGTGTTCGACACGCAGACACGGTAACTCAGCAAAGTGTCCGTGCTTCATAGATCATATATGACTTATCAGTAACATCTCATAATTAGTTCAACACTTTTCAACTTTACTTCACCTTCAAGCTTTCCTCTTTTCCTATCTTCATCTGATTATCAGGTTTAACACTATTATTTATGACCAATGGAATAATAATAGAGGTTTAGAAGTTTGAAACACCGTTTAAAACATTAAAAATCAAGTTTGCTGAAATAGAGTCCACGCGTTCGCGTAGCACACGCGTGCGCGTGGAAATGTAAAACTGCAGCTCGCGCGCGCGTCCCTCTATCATGCGTACACGTGGGTGTAAACCTCATGTCACGCGTGCGCGTGGGTCACGCGTACGCGTGAACATGCTTGTTTACTCCTTACGCGCACGCATGGGACTCGTCGCATACGCATCGCCAAAAATCCACTCCACGCATACGCGTGGGCGTATGTCCTTTAAAATAAATAAGGCAGATGCATAGCAATGCAGTAGTAACAGAATTGAAAACAAACAAAGTTGCAGAATTGGTTTCAAACACATTTTATAAACTCAATCTTCCAAAGGGAATAACTCAGTCATTTTAAATTGTTTTTCTTCCGTTCTTCGAACGACATAAACTTCACGAGTCCAATTTTCATTTGAAACAAGTTGTAATCAATTTGGGGGTCTAGAAACCAAGTTATAGCCCACCAAAGTTCAACCCAAAACCAAAATTTTCAAACCCTTTAAACCTCATTCTCATCCACAATTTTCATTCCATTCACTTTCAACATATCAATTCCAACACAACACCCAACAACAACACTCAACCAAATATATTCATCAACAACAACATCCAACACATTTAATCATGGTTATTTCCAAATCAACATAACAACCACCATCCACAATCAATTACTAATTATCCACAAACACCAACCAAATATACTCAATAACAAATTACTAAACATTAATCATACATCTGCATTCCAACTTATCTTATGGTCATCTAGCCTAAGTTTTCACAGAACATTATATATTAAATGCAAGAAACCTAAACCATACCTTGGCTGATTCCCACGTAACGATCAAGGAAATTAAAGCAAACACAACCCTTCCAGAATTCATTAAACACTAAGCTTAGCTTCCTCCGAATTTCAATTTTCACAATTCCAAGCTCCAATTATTTATTCACAACCTAATACACATTTATAACACATATATACCCAATTTAATACTCAAAGCACAAATTCAATGAAATTAAAATAGAATTATCGTATCCTCACCTTACCCAAGCTTCACATAAGCAAGAGTGAATGTTTCCCTCAAGTTAATTGGATCCTAAAATATCAGAAATCAAAGAAACTCAACATCTCTTCCAATTATTTGAAAATTAGGGGTAAAGAGTGGCTGGAAGTGATTAATGGCTTAGCAAAGAAATTGTTCCAGTAGAAACGTAGAGCTCGACACGGTGAACGCGTGGTCGCAAACGGTGCGGTGATCGGAGCTCGGATGGAGAAGTTACGGGAGCGGGAACTCACCGTAAGGGTTTCGGGAATGTTTTCCCTTCTTTTCCTCCCCTGGAGCGCTGCTGCCTCTGTTGCGTTTTATGAAGGAAATGGGCTTTGAGTTCATTTAATATGTTGGTCCGGTTGGTCCGACGGCCCGGTTTAGGTCTGGTTCAACCCGTTCGGCCCGTTCGGCCCAATCTTGGACCATTTTCTTCGAAATTGGTGTCAAAATTCTCGTTTTGATGAGCTCTATCCTAATTTGATATAATATTCACATTTCTAGTCTTCCTTATTAAAAACTAATTTACTGACTAATTATCTACTAATTAATCGAGGTTTACATTTGTCGCTTCACCTTACCGACCTCTTCTGGCAGGCAATGAATTTCGCGTTTGAGCGTAAATTAATGCATCTTAATAGAAAAATTTTTAAGGAATCTAAAATTTTATTCAAGTGACAAGATAAAAGCATACATAAAAATGTGTACATGCGAGTTCTTACCCTTCTAGTTCGGGCAACTTTCAGATCTTGGCCTGGTGCCTCATTAAAAAAACTTTTTAGGAAAAATAGTGCGCCTTGGCCTGAGATCTTTTTCTAACTATAGCACCTTCTTAGGTTACAGGCATGCCATGACCTTGGTAGCTCTCGCCCTTGGAGGTCGGCAACCCTATAGTAACCATTTCCTAGTACTTCTGTAACTCGGTATGGCCCTTTCCAGTTAGCTGCTAGCTTCCCTTCTCCTAATCGGCCTGCTCCAATATCATTTCGAATTAGGATGAGATCGTTGGTGGCAAAGTTTTGCTGGATTACCTTTCGATTATATCTTAAAGCCATTCAACGCTTTAGCGCTTCCTCTCTAATCCGAACTCTTTCTCGGACTTCTGGAAGTAGGTCGAGCTCTTCCCTTTGTGCTTGGGAGTTGGTGTTGTCATTGTAGAGGATCACTCTAGGGGATCCTTCTTCTATCTCTATGGGGATCATTGCCTCCATTCCATAAGCAAGTCGGAAGGGTGGTTCCCCAGTTGTGGAGTGTGGTGTTGTCCGATATGTCCATAGGACTTGTGGGAGCTCTTCAGCCCAGGCTCCTTTTGCGTCCTGTAGTCTCCGTTTTAATTCGGCCAATATGATTTTGTTGGTGGCTTCTGCCTGTCCGTTGGCTTGTGGATGTTCCACGGAGGTGAATTGGTGCTTTATTTTTAAATCAGCTACCAGATTCCTGAAGCCTGTGTCGGTAAATTGAGTGCCATTGTCTGTGGTAATGGAGCATGGAACCCCAAACCTTGTGACAATGTTTCTGTATAGAAAATTTCGACTTCTTTGGGTAGTGGTAGTGGCCAATGGTTCTGCCTCAATCCATTTTGTAAAATAGTCAATTCCTATGATGAGAAACTTGACTTGTCCTGACCCCTGGGGGAATGGCCTGATGAGGTCAAGTCCCCATTTTGCAAACAGCCAAGGTGAGGTGACACAGATGAGCTCTTCGGGTGGCGCGATATGAAAGTTGGCATGTTTCTGGCATGATGGGCATGTTTTGACAAACTCTATTGCTTCTTTTTGTAAGGTCGGCTAGTAGAAACCAGCTTGGAGTACCCTTTTCGAAAGAGCTCGCGCCCCGAGGTGATTGTGACACATGCCACTGTGGACTTCTTCTAGGACTTCCCTTGTGGCGGAGGTCGGGACGCATTTTAGGAGGGGTGTAGAGATTCCTCTCCTATATAGGACGTCGTGCACTATGGTGTAGTACTGTGCTTCTTGTACTAGTCTTTTTGCCTCTCTTTTATCTGTTGGGAGTGTTTCGGACTTGAGGTAGTTGATTATGGGGATCATCCACCCTTGGTCCTGGCCTGAAATGGTTAGAACCTTCTCTTCCTCCGAGGTTGATGGATTTTGCAGTGTTTCTTGGATGAGGCTTCTATTATTGCCCCCTGGTTTGGTGCTGGCTAGTTTTGAAAGTGCATCAGCTCGGGCATTTTGTTCCCGAGGTTTATGTCGGATCTCGTATTCCATGAATTTTTCGAGTTGTTCTTTGGTTTTGTCTAGGTACTTCTTCATGGTGGGATTCTTGGCCTGATAGCTCCCTTCTATTTGTGAGGTGACTATTTGTGAATCGCTGAATATGGTAAGCTTTTGAGCTCCTACTTCCCTAGCCAGTTTCAAACCATCCAGTAGGGCCTCATACTCGGCTTGGTTGTTTGAGGCAGGAAACTCGAACCTTAAAGAGAGTTCGAGTTGGGTTCCCTGGACACTTTCCAGGATGACACCTGCTCCACTTCTGGCTTTGTTCGATGAGCCATCAATATAGAGGTTCCAGTTAGCGGCGGTGCCTAGGGTGTCAGTATACTCTGCGACGATGTCGGCCAGGTATTGTAACTTGATAGCTGTCTGAGCTTCGTACTTAAGGTCAAATTTGGATAACTTTACTGCCCATTGTAGGATTCTTCCAGCTAAGTTGGTTTTTTTTAGGATACCTTTTATGGGTTGGTTAGTCCGTATTCTGATGGTGTGGACTTGAAAGTACGGTCGGAGTCGTCGGGAGGTGAGTATGAGGGCGTAGGTGAACTTTTCTATCTTTTGGTAGTTTAGTTCAGCCCCTTGTAAAGCCTTACTGATAAAGTAGATGGGCTGTTGTCCGTTCTCATCCTCCCTGACCAGAGCTGAGGCTATCGTCCGGTTTCCTACGGTGATATAAAGGATTAATTCCTCTCCTTGCCGAGGTCGAGTTAGGATAGGTGGCTGTCCCAGAAATATCTTGAAGTCTTGGAAGACTTGTTCACATTCTGGGGTCCATTCAAACCTCTTTTCTTTCCTTAACGTTGTGTAGAAAGGAAGAGATCTTAAGGCTGATCCGGCTAGGAATCTAGACAGAGCTGCCAGTCTTCCGTTGAGCTGTTGTACCTCCTTGACACAGGTCAGACTTTTCATGCTGAGTATGGCCTGAAATTTATCTGGGTTTGCTTCAATTCCTCTCTAGGTGAGCATGAAGCCCAAGAATTTGCCAGCCTCTACCGCGAAAGTGCACTTTGCGGGATTTAGCCTCATCCCGTGCTTTCTTATAGTGTCAGACACTTCGGCAAGGTCGAGTAGCAGTGCTTCTTCCTTTTGTGTCTTTATCAACATGTCGTCGATGTAGACCTCCATAAGTTTTCCGATGTGGTTGGCAAAAATTTTGTTCATCAGCCTCTGGTATGTAGCCCCTGCGTTCTTGAGTCCGAACGGCATAACTACATAGTAGTAGTTTGCCTTTGGGGTTATGAACGAGGTTTTTTCATAATCAGGTTGATACATCAGTATTTGGTTGTACCTTGAGTAGGCGTCCATGAAAGAGAGGTACTTGTATCCTGGTAATGTGTCGACTAGGGTGTCTATATTCGGGAGTGGATAGGGATCTTTTGGGCAGGCTTTGTTGAAGTCGGTGTAATCAGTGCACATCCGCCACTTTCCATTTGACTTTTTAACCAGTACAACATTGGCCAGCCATAATGGGTATCTGACCTCCCTAATGAACCCTGCTTCTAATAAGGCCTGTACCTGTTCCTCCACAGCTTGCGATCTCTCTGGGCCAAATTTTCTACATTTTTGTTGCACTAGCCGAGATCCAGAGTATACTGCCAATTTATGGCACATTAGCCCGGGATCAATACCGGGTATGTCGGCGGCCTTCCAGGAAAATAGGTCAGAGTTTGCCTTTAAGAACTTTGTCAACAGCTCCTTTAAGTCTCCTTTTAGGTTCACCCCAATGTTTGTTGTTTTATCTTGGGTATCTCCGATCTGAACTTCTTCGGTCTCGCCTTTCGATTGGGGCCGAAGTTCTTCGCGAGCTCGAGTTTCCCCGAGTTTAATAATGTTGGTTTCCTTTCCTCCTGGGTCACCCTTAAGATTCAGGCTTTCATTGTAACAGTGTCGCTTGAGTTTTTGGTCTCCCCTTACTGTGGCGATCTCTTCTGGTGTTGGAAACTTCATGCACAGGTGTGGAGTGGAAACCACTGCGGCGAGCTAGTTTAGCGTTGTCCGACCTATGAGGGTGTTATATGCAGAGCTCACATCGACTACGATGTAGTCTATACTTAGCGTTCTAGATCGGGTCCCTTTTTCGAAGGTTGTGTGCAATAGGATGTACCCAAGTGGTTGGATTGGAGTATCTCCGAGCCCGAATAGGCTATTAGGATATGCTCTGAGCTCTTTTTCTTGCAAGCCGAGCTTGTCGAAGGCGGATTTAAATAGGATATCTATAGAGCTTCCTTGGTCTACCAGTGTTCGATGGAGATTGGCATTGGCGAATATGATGGTAACTACCACGGGGTCATCATGTCCTGGGATGATGCCTGCGGCGTCTTCTTGAGTGAAGGTAATAGTGAGGAGATCAACCGACCTGTCCCCTCCTCCGACATGGTACACCTCTTTAAGGTGTCTTTTGCAGGATGACTTAGAGATCCCCCCCCCTCCTGCGAACCCTCCGTTTATCATGTGAATATGTCTCTCAGGGGTGTGAGGGGGACGTTCAGCTCGTTCGCCCTCTTCATCCTATCTTCTCTTTTTTGGTTCGTCCGCTCTATTAGCTAAGAACCGATCTAGTCTCACTTCTCGCGCCAAATTTTCTATGACATTCTTCAGGTCGTAGCACTCGTTAGTAGAATGCCCATAGATTCGGTGGTACTCGCAATATTCTGTCCGACTTCCTCCTCTCTTGTGTTTAATCGGGTGAGGAGGCGGGATCTTCTCAGTGTTGCATATCTCTCGGTAAACATCTACAAGGGACACCCGAAGAGGGGTGTAGTTGTGGTACTTCTTGGGTTTCTCAGTATGTTGGTCTTCTTTTTCTTGGACTCTTTATCCTTGTCCCGAGGTGGGTAGGAGAGTCCGGTCTTTGAGACTTCTCCTAATCAGGAGTTCTCCTCCATATTGATGTACTTTTCCGCCCGTTCTTGTAACTCATTCAAAGATGTTGGGTATTTTTTGGATATGGAGTGGCTAAAGGGTCCGTCCGTAGTCCGTTGATGAGTCCCAAAATTGCTGCTTCTGTAGGGAGATTCTGTATGTCAAGGCATGCTTTATAGAATCTCTCCATATAACTGCGGAGGCTTTCCCGATCTCCTTGTTTAATCCCTAGCAAGCTTGGAGCATGCTTGGTTTTGTCTTTTTGGATGGAGAACCTGGCTAAGAATTTCTTGGAGAGGTCATCAAAGCTTGTGATCGACATTGGTGGCAGGCTGTCGAACCACTTTATCGCCGTCTTGGTCAGGGTGGTCGGGAAGGCTTTGCAACGGGTCGCGTCTGAGGCATCCGTGAGGTATATCCGGCTTCTGAAGTTGCTGAGGTGATGACTTGGGTCGGACGTGCCATCGTACGGAGTCATGTCAGGGGCTTTGAAGTCCTTTGGGACTTTAGCCTTCGTGATTTCTTTTGTGAATGGGTCTTGATCCTTGTGAGGGCTATCTTTGCGGTTGGACCGAGCGGCTTTGGTTTTGAGGTCGGCTTCGAGTTTCAAGAGTTTGTCTTCCAGCTCTCGATGCCGTCTTGTTTCCCTCCGGAGATCTCGCTCGGCTTTGCACTGACGCTCGGCTTCTTGTTTGAGCTGTTTGAGGCGATCCTGCTGTTCACAATGGCATCTAAAATTTCTATGTTCTAAGTCTGCTTGTCTCCCTTGGATTGGTGTATATCCTTTGGGGAGTTCGGTGTGGCATTAGTGTTTTTAAGTGGCGTTCCTTCTTCTAATCACGAGTTGAGGTCGTTGGCAGGGTTGCTTGACATGGTGATGGGATGACTTCCAGGTTCCCCGGCAACGGCACTAATGTTCCGAGGGTTACCTGAAATAGGGAAGTCGATCTCGGATGAGATCTTTAGATTTGGACTGGGCTACCGCGTCCGACTTGTTAATGCAGGAGATGTAGCGGGTCCTTATTCACCGGAGGGGGTGGTACCTGCAAGAGACTCTGATGCTTAAGTCAGTACGGGCTTTATGCAAGTTTTTAGTAGAATTAGAGTATGAGTTATACCTGGGTGCTCCAGTGTGTTTATAGTAGTGTAGAATGACCTCCTTTGAGATAAGTTTGTTATCTTATCTTATCTTTTGTGGGTGAGATCACCTATCTTTTGGCCAGCTGCCTTCTGGTAGGCGGTGACTCTTCTTTCTTGGGCCTCTTTAAGCCTCTGTGGTGACTCGTCCGAGCTCTTTGTGAAGAGGTCGGCGGTTGACCAAACTTCAAAGAGGTCGGTCGCTTTGACCTCGTCCAACCCGGACCTTATAGCTCGGTCCATGGTATGAACAGTTAGGGACTTAAATAGGACGAAAACGTTGGGGACAAAAACGATACATAGAAATAAATTTTAGTTTTATCCTTCAATAATATCAATTTTTTACTGTACATAGTATTCAATTATTTTTTAATCATATCTAAGTAAATTACACTTAATCACATTACTTTCATTCCAAATAAATTTATTTTTTTATAATTTTACACTTAAAGTTATAAGTTAATATAAAAATATAAAAAAATTTATTTAGAATGAAAGTAGTGTGATTAAGTGTAATTTACTTAGATGTGATTAAAAAATAATTGAATATTATATACAGTAAAAAATTGATATTATTGAAGGATAAAATTAAAATTTATTTCTATGTATCATTTTTGTCCCCAACATTTTCGTTCTATTTAAGTCCCTAACGTTTCAAAATCGTCTCAATTTTGTCCCGTCGTCAATTCTGTTAATGGATCCCTAACGACAAGATTACATTGAGCCAATTTTGAATCGTTAGGGACTTAAATAGGACGATTGAAACGTTAGGGATAACTTTGGGACTTACCCCAAACGTTGGGGACAAAAACAATACTCTACTAATTTTCAATTTGTAATCCTCTAATTGAGTTTTTAACCAAATTAATTGTGAGCAACATGCGGCGACAGATATATATTCATCTTCAGCCGTGGATAGGGCAACAGTGGCTTGTTTCTTGCTTGACCACATGTTTAGTGAGCTTCCAAGAAAGCAACACATTCCGGAAGTGCTTCTTCTATCCACTCAGTCTCTCGCATAATCTGCATCACAAAACCCTACTGCATAAAACTCATTAGATTTTTGATACCATAAGCCAAGATCACATGTGCCTTTAATGTATCTAATGATTCTCTTAACGGCCGAAAGATGTGACTCTTTTGGGTGAGATTAAAATCTAGAGCATACACCCGCACTTTGAATAATATCCGGTCTAGAGGATGTAAGATACATGAGAGATCCTATCATTCCTCTATACTTTATTTCATCAACATCTTTGCCATTTTCATCCTTGTCAAGTTTAGTGTTTAGATGCATAGGGGTTCCCATTGGTTTGGCATTTTCTAAACCAAATTTTTTAATCAATTCTTTGGCATATTTTCCTTGGTGAATAAAGATACCACTAGGAGTTTGTTTGATTTGAAGACCAAGAAAGAAAGTTAATTCTCCCATTAAACTCATTTCAAACTCACTAGTCATTAGTTTTCCAAACTCTTCACACAAGGATTCATTAGCCGATCCAAACACAATGTCATCCACATAAATTTGGAAAAGTAAGATATCATCATTAAATTCTTTTATAAACAAAGTAGTATCGGTGGTATCCCTTTGAAAATTATTTTCCAACAAGAAGGCACTAAACATTTCATACCAAGCTCTTGGAGCTTGCCTAAGGCCATAAAGAGCCTTAGAGAGTTTAAACATGATTTGGAAAATCTTTGCTTTCAAAATCGGGGGTTGAGCCACAAATACTTTGCTGTCAATAAATCCATTTAAAAAGGTATAGTTAATATCCATTTGAAACATTTTTAAAACCCTTATGGGTAACATAGGCCAGAAGCAACCTAATTGTTTCCATTCTTGCTACCGGGGCAAATGACTCATCAAAGTCAATGCCTTCCTCTTGATCGTAACCTTGGGCCACTAGTCTAACCTTGTTATGCACCACACTACCATCCTCACCCAATTTATTCTTGAATATCCATTTTGTACCGGTTACCTTTTTATCATTTGAATTCGGTACAAGGGTCCAAACCTTATTCTTTTCAAATTGTGATAGCTCTTCTTCCATGGCTTTAACCCATGAGGGGTCTTCAAGAGATTGCTTCACATTGAGAGGTTCTAATTGGGACAAAAAGGCAACGCTGTTTGCATCCACTTGCTTCTTTCTTGAGGATCTTGTGGTTATGTCTTGTGAAAGATCACCGGTGATGAATTCATGAGGGTAATCCTTCAAAAATTTCCATTCACGAGGCTTTTGAGAGGAGGATTTCTTTGACAAGTTTCAGATGAGATCTTTGTTCTAGATTCTCTGTCTTGGTCAGAAGACAAAATGGAAACGTCTCTTCCGTTCTGAGGAGAAGTTTCTAAACTGGCAGTTTCAACATCTGGGATAGATTTGGAATTTGTTTGATCTTGAGGTCTTGCTTCGGGTTCACTTCCTGCATCATCGTCTAAGATAGCACTGGGTATAGAGTTAGTGTCACAAAAAGATACATGTATGGACTCCTCAATAGTTCTATGTTCTTTAAGGTAAACTCTAAATGCTTTGCTAGTGGTTGAGTACCCTACAAATATTCCTTCATATGATTTTGGATCAAATTTACCAAGATTTTCTTTGTTGTTAAGCACAAAACATTTGCATCCAAAAAGATGAAAGTACTTGACATTAGGAGGAGTTCCTTTCCAAAGCTCATATGGGGTTTTCTTCAAGACTTTTCTAATGATTGTTCTATTTAGGATATAACAAGCTGTATTTACAGCTTCGGCCCACAAAAATTTTTGAACATCATTTTCACAAAGCATTCCCCTTGTCATTTCTTGAAGGCTTCTATTCCTTCTTTCAATAACCCCATTTTGTTGAGGTGTTTTAGGGCATGAAAAGTTATGAGCTATTCCAAAATCATCACAAAAGCTTTCAAAATTTTGATTTTCAAATTCCTTTCCATGATCACTTCTAATGTGGGCTATTTTTAAATCATTTTCATTTTGAATCTTTTTGCAAAGTGAAGAAAAGGCATGAAAGGCATCATTTTTATAAGCCAAGAAAAGAACCCAACCATATCTCGAAAAGTCATCAACCACTACCAAACCATAGGGTTTACCTCCCAAACTTTGTGTAACACCCTAATTACCCTAAGCCTTACCTCATGCCTTAAAGCAAAGGTTAATCAGAGGCCACGACAATCCTAAGGCTCATTCATAAATATATATAGAAGGACTAATAATTCTAGAAGCCTGATGAAGAAAATAAGCTTAAATAGGAAATTACAAAGCGCGAACGTTCACACGAAGCTACAAGCATAAAAGACAAGATCCACTATGTAAGATAACAAGATATATGTAAATATATAAGAGTATAATGATCATAAGATACTAGTCTAAGCCTGCGGAGTTTAGGTTGACTAGTTAAATACTGAGATACAGAGTTTTGATAGTTAAAGCAGAATATACAAAATATATCTCTCAAAGTAAGCCTCTAAGGCAAAAGTAAATACAAAAGTGAGAGAATCTAAACAAAAGAGTTCAAAAGACTCCAAAAGATAATCAAGGTCCTTCGCTCTGTCACCATCTCGCAACTCACCAAGGTGGGTTACGACCTGCATCTGAAAAATAACAACAAAGTATAGAATGAGAACCGGAGGTTCTCAGTATGGTAACAGTGCCCAGTGAAGTAAGATATAAAACTCCTGGATGCCAGAGGCAATCCTAGAGCTTTTATATCCATCATGAGATTCAACTTAAAGCATAACTATAACTTATAAAACACAACTTTAAAACCATAATAATCACGGGTAATCTAACTTAGTGAATTTTCTAATCTAACAATTCTCCGCTGTCCCAAAGCCTTCGTCAGCTTAACCGCCATGCGATCCCATCGCCACCGCCTTCCGAACCTCCTCAATCCAAGTAGAATACACAAGTAATAACAATGCAAGGAAAGCACAAGTATAATCATGTATATCAAGTAATACAAATAGACAATTAGGCATGTTATACAATTAGGCAAACAATTTCAAATCAACAAAGCAAACAAACAGATAGAAGATGCACATGATGAATGCCTGTCCTATTGGCGGTGATATCACATTGTCGGTTCAACTGCCAACCCAACACACCTCCATGGAGATTCGCCCTTCGGTCTCATAATGAGAACCCCCGAGATATCGTGCCCGAATCACGGTCCAAGATGTTAGTGCCTGCACAATATAGTGATTCCGAAGGGATGTGAGCGGGATACTCTTGCCACGGACCTCACATCTCAACGTAAGCGGGACTAACCACCGCCCTTACGCCGCCGCCATGACCTCGATAGGTGGGATCCAACCGCCGTCCCTGCCAGGCGTATAGCGTCTCAACAATTTCAGTATAAAAACATTACATCAGTGATTTTCAAAATCATTTCATTCAGTATATCAGTGATCCATCATTCCATTCCGAGTCCCAAACTCATCTCAACCACCATCAATTCAAAATTCCATAATTCATTGTCAGTGATCATCAACATAATACTCCGCCTTCTCACTCAACCAAATCCGTCCTCAGTACTCCAGAAACCTAAATCTCTATTTTCTAAACTTTTTACAAGAATCTAATTAAACTTACCTAAGGCATCCCCCATGTTTTGACACCTAAAAATAAGCTAAAGGATCTTAGATAAGTGTCACGAAAGTTTACAAGCTTGCCAGGAAGGTAAAACAGTTAAAAACAAGATTTTTATTGAAGAACAGGACAGTGTGCGTACGCATAGGATTGTGCGTACGCACGCACAAAAGGATTTTCAAGAAGTGTGCGTATGCATAGTAGTGTGTGTACACACAGAAAGTAAAAGTTTTCATTTTAAACACGTGCACAGATACGTGGGATCGCCCTGAACAAACTGTCATTCCCAGTGTGTGCGCACAGAGCGTGCTAGCGCTCCCAACAGTAGGCATCCCCTTGTCTGTGCGTGCACACCAAAGTATGCGTACGCACGTTTTCAAAATTTTCACAAGGTGTGCGTGCGCACAAGGCTGTGCGTATGCACAAGTAAAAAATAGCCACTGTTTAGAGCATGCGCACAGCAGTGTGCATCCATACATAAACCAGAAATCATAAATTCTGCAACATCACAGAATTCAGATTTTTGACACCAACTTCCGACGATCATATCTTTCGCTACAAAATTCAAATTTTTACAAAGGCTATACCGTTTTAAAGCTCTTTGAATTATCTTTAATTTGATATAAAATTCATTCAATTTCAAAAACTGTAGCTCAAGATACGATCCATCAAAGTTCACCAAAAATCTATTTTTACCAAAATTCACTAAATTCTCAAAACTTCAAAATTCACAACCAAACCAATTCCAAGCCTACTAAATTCACCATAAAACACGACCAAATGCTATACTTTACCTTTCTATCCCAATTCAACCAACTCAACACCTATATCAATCCATTCCACCACTAAAACCCCACAATTTCATAATTTGCACCTCAACATTCAATATTAAACACTAGCACCAAAATCTAACTACTTATAAGCTTCATCTATCACACCTCATCATCATTCTCATCTCAACACATCAAAACCATCACAAGAATTAACATCATCACACATTATCAATTTTAACAACATCATCAAGCATCATCCAATCCCACAATCAAATCAATCCAACCTATCCTATGGGTCACTAGCTTAAGTATCCAGAAATGTTATACATTACATAGAGGAAACCGAAATCATACATTGGTCGATTTCCAATATGTACTAAATCACCAAATTGAACCCAACTTAAGCTTCCAATCACCAACAAATCACCAATCTTACCTTCGAAGCTCCAAATCAACTCCAACAAGTGCAAGAACTTAACTAAAATCATATAAATGACCATAAATCAATACCTAGGGTTTCTAAATACACAAATTCATAAGGTAAAGAGTTTTCTTACCTTTTTCGATGGTTTTTGGGACACAAACCACCAATAGCCCAACCTTAGAGACCACCTAATCAATCAAACACAAAAATTCACTCAAAACCAAAACCCAAATTTTCGAAATTCTTAGGGTAGTACACTGGGCAGAGATGAGTGAAAAGCTTACCATAATACCTAGCTAGAAGTGACGAGCTCAGCGAGAGCTTCATGTAGCCACTGACGGCATGCGAATCGGAGTACCGTAGCTCGAGTTATGGCAACTGGAAGTTAGTGGTGAACAGTGACCAAAACCCCTTTTGCTCTCTTCTCTCTCAAGCACGTTGCTGCTGCTTGTGTTGTGACAAAGTGGCTGAAATAGCCACTTAGTGGACTTTTATAATGTTGGGCTTGGGCCCAACTTAGGTCCAGTCCAACCCGTTAGCGTTTTTTGCCCGTTTGTCCCAACTTTGGGCCAAACCTTTAAAATTAGTACTCGGTTTTCAATTCTAATTATTTTTCTAAGGTTTTCTACTGTTTTTATTATTCTCGCATAATACCGGACAAACTTAAGCCCGTATTGCCGGTTAATTTACCGGTACGTATTTTTATGCAATTTTTCGAAGAAAATTATATTTTTTAATTCAGAAAAATCTATTGAGTCCAAATATCATATTTATATTTTTTTTTAATTAATATTCTAAAATTTTGGATCTATTCCGGACAATTAAATTATTATTATTTTATGTTAATTAATCGGTTAATTAATTTGCGGTTCTTACATTCTCCCCACCAAATAAGAAATTTTGTCCCCCAAAATTTGGTTTACCTATCATCTTCATTAAATGTTCCCTTAACTTAAACCTATCTCTCACCATTCACCTTTTCATCCCTCCACGTGAGTGCAAACTCTTATTTACATCTTTTATTCTTATTTATAACTCCATATTTTAACTGAATTCAAGCCCATATCGTACTTGTCGTTCTCACTCTTATCTTATCTCAGTCAACCTCAATACAACATTAGCATTTCAATTCAATTACACTTATAATCGTCTCCGAAATCTACTCTAATTTAATTTAATCTTATAGCCATCATTAAACTTAATTTCTTAGAAATCCTTACTTACCATAATCTACTAAACTCTTCAAGTATTCAAGTCTAAGATACGTTTAGTCACCATTCTATTACCTCTATTCCCAACTATCATGTTCCATTGCATTCTACAAGCTTTTGCTGCGTCACTTTGATTTTTCTACGATTAATTAATCAACGGCGAGGAGGCTCGGCGACGTGGCACTGGCGGCGCTGGCTTTTCCCTGGCGATGACTAGGACACATGGACTGCAGTGGCAGCGCGACGCAGTGAGGACGACGGCAGCGCGGTGAGCTTCCTTCTCTCTCCACGCGCGGCGAACCCTTTTTTTCTTCTCCCTCAATTTTGTTTTCTGCTTCAATTTCTTTCCTTTCATGAAAAAGAGAAAGGAAACCGTGTGTGCTGCTGCTTGATTTGGGGGAAGGGCTGCGGTGCCTATTAGGGTTAGAGGGGATTAGGGTTTTGAGTAAAAATAGGTCTAGGGGTAGTTTTGTAATTTCAAATAGAATTGGGAATAATATAGTAATTGAAATCCAAGTTAAATCCAACACTAATTATACGTAGGAAAATATTATTTACTCATCAATTTTACAAATTATTTTCAATAAAATATTCAAATTCAAAAATCAGAAATAATATAATTAATTTTTTTATTTTCCAAAATAGTAGTATTAATATATTTTAAAATATTAATTATTTAGTCCAAATCATATAAAAATCCTTATTATTTCACAACCACCAACTTTGTAATTTGAATATAGAAAATAATTCAACAATTGTAAAATTGGATAATAATCTTAATTTATTTCCAATTCAATTAATCGAAACTTGCTTTAATTTTCTTTAATAAAGAAATTTTTGAAATTAAAACTACAAAAATACTGAATTTGAAATTAGCTCATGATAGTCCTTTTTCAAGAGTTCTGGGTCTTACACATGCTTCGTTCCCCTCTCCAACTGATGTGGGACCTTACAATCTACCCCCTAAGGGAGCCCAGCGCCCTCGCTGACACATCGATTCGGGCTCCGGCTCTGATACCATCTTAAACAGCTCAGACCACCCGCTTCACGGTTTTGTCTTTGACGATAGGGATGATAGCCGAAGTCTCTACACTCACTCGTCAAAACGCGTCATATTAGGGAAATGGACCCTTATAAAGCATGCTTCGTTCCCCTTCCCAACTAATGTGGGACCTTACAATCCACCCCCCTAAGAGAGCCCAGCGCCCTCACTGGCACATCGATCTGAGCTCCGGCTTAGATATTTAAATTTATTTGTATTATTTTTTATTATTTTCGTATATTATTTTTGCTTCTACTACTAAAATATTTTACAAAGTGTAATAGCAGACTTGTTATCACAAAATATTATTGTTAGGGTACTTTATTTCTTATTCAATTTTTCAAGAATTCTTCTTAGCCAAACTATTTGCGTTGCAAAACTTGCTGTTGTTATATATTCTGTTTTTGCTGTAGAGAGTGCTACTACTGATTGCTTCTTTAAAAACTATGAAATTGCACCATAACCAAGATGAAACGCAAACCATGAAGTATTTTTCTTGTTTCAATATCTCCACCCCAATCACTATCAGTGTAATCGACAAGATTTACTTCATTAGTATTTTCATCAAAAAATATCATCATTTAAAGTACCTCTGATATATCGCAGAATCTTTTTTCCGCTTACAAATGATTGGTACAAGGCTCCTCCATAAATCTGCTAAGCAAACCAACTCCAAACATAATATCTAGCCTAGCTGTACTTAAGTACCTCAGACTTTTTATAAGAAAACAAGTAAATCAACTAAGCTCAAGTCGAAATACCATGGGCGCTCATTGTGTATAATTCGAATCACTTTCATTCGAATTATATAGGAACAAAACTAGGGATAAATCGAAACAGCTTATTTCGAATTATTAGGAACGTTACATGCATGCATAAACTAAGGGACGTGACATGTATGCATAAATCAACTCCGGCTATTTTTATTTGTATTTTTTTTTCGTAATTTGAATTGGGCAAATTTGATTAACTATGAAGATTGACAAATCGAACGACACTCATTCAATTTATATAGAAACGTGCATTTAGGAAATTCATGTAACGTTTTTAAGTTTGGGTGAATTGCGTAATATTGAGTTGGATTTGGTTTAGTTGTGCGTTTTACTTTTTTATTTATATTAATTTTTTATTTTTGCTTAAATAAATCTTATAGTTTATATGAATATGTTATCTCTAATGTA
>NC_029794.2:27441331-27452066 GCF_000816755.2 Arachis ipaensis | reverse complement strand
TAGCCAATTCTCTTATTTATTTAAATAAAGAGTAAAATTATTTTTGGTCTCTAATCATTTATGAGAAAAATTTAGTGTTCTCTAACCATTAAAAAATAACAATGCGCTCTTTATTTATTCTCTCCGTATGACCGAAATGTTCTTTCAGCACCCCCTGACTATTAGACTCTTTCGGTTATTTTTTACTCAAAAATCGATAAGAGAGTCCTTTTGGTCACATGGAGAGAATGAATAAGGACCGCATTGAAAGAATTTTACTTTTAAACAAGTGTAATTACCAGTGCCATACACGTGATAAGATTGACATTATAATTTTAAATTATTTTTTTAAAATTAATTTGAATTATAATAATTTGATTAATAAAAAAGTAACATGTTATACATTGTTTATTTAATTACATAATTGCATAATTTTCAAGATCCTATATAGTTGAATCTAATGGACAAATAAAAAAATATCTATATGATAATGTTCTAATATTTTAACATACTATAAATCATATTATATATAAATTTATATATTATATTATAATTTTAAGTCAATTCCTTAAACACATTATAACATAAACCATCTAAAAAAATACACCAAATTAACAAATATCACATGGGTCACAACATACACTTTAAATTGTCACGATATTTCAAATAAAAAAAACATCAATACAGAGAAATCAATGAATATAACTAAAATAAAGAGCAACAAAGAGACACACAAAAAAATAATAATAAAGAGAATCAATAAAAATATGATATTTTCCTAAATTAGTATAATTATGCATTATTACTTAAATGCTCATTATAGTATAATTATAATAAAAATATTTTTATAAATAAACTTAGAAGAGAGAATAGTGTATTCTTTTTAAGAGAAAAATGAATTCATGAGGAATCGACACCTCACTTCCATTAGCTAAGGGAAAACCCAGTTTAGTATATAAGTAGATAAATATCAGAAATTTAAATTTTACTATATATACACATAGCAATTTTATTAGTCAGCAGTAGCAATAAACTTAGACTCTTATATAATTTGCAATCTTTATATCAAAATTGATTATAGTAAATAAATGTTATTTGGATTATACTACTAAAAATTACTTTTAGATAAAAAAAAGTTACTAAAAAAGACATCAATTTAAATAATATTTTATATTATCCTATCATTTTACTTTAGATATTTGAATAGATCTTAGTAATTCATTTTATAATAAAAATAAATATAATACAATAAAGTATAGAAAAAATTTATATAAACAAAAAATAATAAAAATATCATAAAAATTAATAAAAATAAGAATTTATATTAACAATAGTTGGTCATATGAATAAAAAATACAATAAAAATATAACATTAGAACACTAAAAAAATAATATAAAAATATTTATCATATAAATAAAAAATATAATAAAAAAATTAAAATATTTATCTTAGCGTGATTGAAACAAATTTAAAAGATTTTGATAAAAAAAAATTTAGAACGAAGAACATACACAAAGAATTACTGTAAAAATTATATGGTTACTTGCATCTTTTTTATAGAAGAAAATGAAGGATAGAGTTAGCAGAAAAGGAATAAATTTCTCATCTATAATCAATCTTCCCCAACTTAAACATAAAAGCTAAAATTTTTTGCTTTACATAAACGTTCAGAAGTGAAAACAATTTTAAGTCTAGAGCTTCACAAAATTGCCAAACATAAAAATAAGACGTTCAAAATACTCAAATAAACTTCTATGTTCTCCAACATGAATCTCAAACACACCCTTAGTTGGCGACCTGACGGGGATACTGGGTAACCAAAAAAAGATTCTCACTCCTACGCACGCCAACTGTTACGACTATTTCTCTTTCTCATTGTTCTAAAAACCGAACCGGATCAGCCGATTCAATCGGGTTAATTGAAAATCGGTTATTAAATTGGTTTGGTTAATCACATAAATCTGTTTGAAAAACTGGTCAGAGAACCGGTCGAACCGATAAGCTGATTGAACCGATCGGTTTATTAAGAAAATTTCCAATTTGACAACAAACTTCAAAACGACAGCGTTTTACATTTAAAAAAAAAAAAGAAAACCCTAAATCAAACTACCCATTACCCCAATGCATCGCAGCGGCAGCCCATTCCTCTTTGTAAATGAAAGAAAGAATCAACTCAAGCCCTAGCCACCCATTGACCCACCTCAACCACCGCCTGCAGCCCGTAACCACCTCAACCACGCAGGAGCTTGACGTCGTCTCCTCTGTTCGAGAGTGCTCTCTCTGTGTTCACCGTACCTCCGTCACCGTTACCGTAACCGTCATTGTCAAGAACTTCTTCGTGCTTCCCTCACCGCCTGACATCTCTATTCATTCTGTCTTCATCCGTTAGCTGGAAACTTCCCTCGCCACTGACATCTCTGTTCATTCTGTTCGTGCTTCAGGTAGGTCTTCTCCTTTTCTCCATTTTGTAGTATTTATTTAATTGTGTATTCTAGCCTGAGTTTTGCGCTGTTCATTCTTGTGACTGGTTCTGAAATTTCTAATTTGTTCATGATTTTTGGTTCTCAATATCTTATCTTTTGTGACTAGGAAATATGAATCATTTATTTTGGTTAATTACTTAATTTTGTTCATGATTTTTGTTAGCTGGATTTTGAATTTTGTTTGTTGTTACTTGAAATTATTTTGTAGTATTTATTTGTGTATTCTAGCCTGAGTTTTGCGCTGTTCATTCTTGTGATTACTGGTTCTGAAATTTTTGATTTGTTCATGACAATGTTCTAAAAAGCGGTCCAGTGTGTAAAACCGCACAATCTAAAACCGTTAGAGAACCGCTGAACCGGCCGGTTTACAAAAACGACGTCGTTTCCTTTCTTGAAAGGAGGATTGCACGCGTTATCCACTTATCCCCCCTTCTCCAACTCCTTCCTTCAGCAAATGCCCTAGCCTCCACCAAAGAATGCAAACCCTAGCAGCCTCCACCAATCGTTGTCGCCGTCTGTCGGAGTGAGAGACTGCTGCCGCCGTCCGTCGCACTCAAGAACTACCGTTTCGTGGTCTCGGGCCTCTCGCCGGATCCTCCGCTTCGTGTGCTCGCATCTCCCCTCTCTCCTCTGTGCTCGGCTGCTCGCGCCTCCCTCCGCCAGTGAGTGCTCGAGCTGTGCCCGTTGGTTGCTGCTCCAGTGTCACTCGAGTCTCGTATCGGTCACTGGCATCTCGTGGTTCGTCTGTCTCGCCGGCGGCGGCAGAAGCAACTCGTGGGGTTGTCTCTTGCTTCGTCGCCTTCTGTGGGGTGGTTGCCGACTCGCCGTCAACCGTTGGTGAGTCCCTGAACCATCGCTTCCCTGTTCTCTCTTTTCCAAATTTTCCTTCTCCCTGTATTTTTGCATGTTGCTGAATTGCCAATCAATAAATTTGCCTTGTTGCTGATCTAAATGTTGCTGTAAATCGGGACTTTACTAAGATTTGTTAATATGTTGCTGTAACTTGAATTTGTAACTTGAATTTGTTGCTTCCCAGTAACAGAATCATAACAGAATGCTCAGTCAGTGCTTGGTTGATTGGCTTTACTCACTGATTGTATTTGATGATAGATTTTAAATTGATAACTTTTAAATTTTAAATTTGCACTGCCCATGTTACTGATTCACTGTTCCTTCAGTGTTTTTTGTTGTTGTTAATCATTGTGATGAGCTTTGTTAAAATTGGGTTGAAAAATGTTAATCTTTCTTCATTTTTCATTGTTCTTAACTTCTGTTCTTATTAAAAAATTGCAATTGGTGATCTTTTGATTTATTATATGCTTCAAGTTTTTAATTTCACTTTGCTTCTAGCTTTGAAATCAGGTTATGATAACTGTGATGCAATTATTTAGTTGGATAACTGATGTAATTATTGAGTTCAAGAGATTGAGTTTTTCTGTTCTCATTATTAGTAAGACATGGATAGTTTAGAATTTTCTATTTCTTTCCCTTACTTCTGAAGTTCCTTATTTCAAAAGGTTCAGTGTTGGCTTCAACTTTCAAATGGGAATTGGGAGCTGGTGAAGATAATAACATCTTCTGGAACCGAGTCTGATCTAGAATTATGCTAGTACACAGTGATGTTTGTTCCATTTGGCTGGACTCAGTGAGACAACTGGGAAATGTTCTTTTTTGGTCTGATTAACTACAATATTTAACCTTGTTAATCATATCTTGTACAATTCAGACAAAAGCAGGGCCTATTTTGGTTGTCATAAATTCCTTCAAGAAAGTTCTTCTGTATGGTAATGATTGTATTGAAGCCTACAAGCATAAAAGAATTAAAAGGGCCTGTTTTGTTTTACTTTTTGACTCAATTACTTTAAGGCAATATTGTCTATCTTTAACTTGTGCACTGCGATTCAATCCAGTTATTTTTAATGGAAGTATAATGATGTTAATTTTGCATATTTTGATGATTAATTAATTACATTTAGTTGGTGATAGACTGATAGTTTGTGTAGGTTTTAAATTTGAAAGATATTTTATGATGTTTATTTATAATTTTTATTATTTTATTATGGAACGGTTTTTCCGGTTGAACCACGGTTAAATCGGTTGGACCAGTAAATCAGTGAACCATTGACGAGCGGTTTGATGACCGGTCCGGTTTTCAGAACTTTGGCTCATGATTTTTGGTTTTGAATATCTTATCTTCTGTGACTAGGAATCATTTAATTTGGTTAATTATTTAATTTTCTTCCTGATTTTTGTTAGCTGGATTTTGAATTTTGTTTGCTGAGTTAATTTTGTTTGGTTGAGTTAATTTTGTTCATCATTCTGTCAAATTTGTTTGCAGAATTAATTTTGTTCATGATTTTTTTTGTTGTATGTTAAAGATGGAACCATCACAAAGTGATCAACCAAGACAATACTCTCAATGCTGTCCAAAAATCCTAAACTGGTTCTTCTAGAAGAAAACCTAGGAAAATCTGATCCAGCTTGGTAATATTTTACTGTGATAAGAAAAATCTGATGAGTTGTGTCTTTTGATTAGTTGAAAACTTGTTTGTTAATGTTTCTTTTGAAAGTAGAACATTATGTGTTTGTCACTCTGTGTGTTTTGGTTATTTTTAGCTACGAACTTTGACGTTTGAAGTTGTTTGTGAACTTCTAATATTAAATTATGGATGATTTATTATGTGAAGTTGTGAAATTTTGAATTTTATTTGATTGGAAATTATTGAATTTATATATTTAAAATTATATATAGGTTTTTTAATAATTTTATTTTATGTTTAAGTAAACCGGTTGAACCCCGGTTGAATCTCGGTCGAACCAATGAACCATTGAACCAGTGACTTCACTGATTTATTGACCGGTCCGGTTCTTGCAACCTGGCTTTCTCTTAAACTCTCCCCTTCCAACAAGATAACAACAACCATCTCTACGCCGTCGTTTCTAATCTGCTACGCCTGCGATCAATGTCGGTTGCCACTCAGCACGTTCTTCAGGTGAGGGACAAAATCGAACTTTCCGACATTGAGCGCAGGATCTTCGATAGGCTTCTCGCCAGTCTCCGCCACTTCAACCTCCAAACTCAGGTCCGCGTCGCCGGCGGCTGGGTCCGTGACAAGGTCCCCCCTTTTCTATCTGTAGATAGCTCTTTTCTATCTGTAGATAGCTCTGTAGCCCTAATTTTTCTGTTTAGGGTTTGAATTTGGTTGGTTTTGCAGCTCCTGGCAAAGGATTGCTATGACATCGATATCGCTCTTGACAATATGATGGGCACCGAGTTTGCCCATAAGGTGAAGGAGTACTTGGTGTCCATCGGTGAAGGTAAAGATGTTCGGGGTGATGGCAAGATTAAGTCGTATGTTCCTTCCAATTTCTCTTCTTTATTGCTTTCTTTTACAATTTTATTGTATGTTTCTCATGTGTTACTCTGTTTAGTCATGAAAATTGAATTCTTTGAAGCAATGTAGAACATAAATGACATTTTTATTTTTTGGCAGCAACCCTGACCGGTCTAAACATTTGGAGACAGCAACGATGCGTTGGTTGGATATGCAGATTGATTTTGTTAACTTAAGGAGTGAAGAGTATATTAAGAATAGCCGCATTCCTTCTAAGGTATGTTACCGTACACACTTAATGGTATTCTTGCTATATGCATATTCCACTTCTTTTCTTTTGATTTATTGTCATGTAAGATAAGATGTTCTGCTAATTTCCTCCTAGTTGGACTCACGTGAATGTCTTGTCTTGTTATCGATGAAGGTGAATTTCCTGTGTTTTGCACTCTCCTTGTTTATTAAGCTAATTTTATGGCAACATGAACATGTTGATTATCTATCATTGCAATGTCTGCTTGTGTGTATTCTCCGCATGACCAAGTCAAGTTCAACCGAATAAAGTTTTTCTTCATGTCTAACAGCAAAGCTTTGGCACACCTGAAGAGGATGCATGTAGGAGGGATTTGACAATTAACAGGTATCTTTGTGTTTTTATACCTAGGCTATGGCCTATTTTTCTTTTCTTTTTTTCTGTGAATGTTGGTTTGATTCCCCATTTAGACATTTTAGATGATAGTTTCCTAAAGCTGTTTGGTTGTGCATGGCAGCTTATTCTACAATATCCACACTGACTCGGTTGAAGATTATACCAAAAGAGGTTAGAATTGATCTATTGCCAAAACAAGTATAAGAATTACTTGACCCTCCCTCTTCCCCTTCCCTCCACACATTTCTTTTTTATATCTCCACATGTAACAATCTCTTTGGCATTTTGCAGGGATCTCAGACCTTAAGTCCGGAAGGATAGTGACTCCTTTACCTCCAAAGGCCACCTTTCTTGATGATCCTTTACGAGTTCTTCGAGCCATTAGATTTGGTATACTTTAATTTGGAAGATATTTGCATTTTTGTATACCCTGTAAACGTTTTTTTTCCCCCTCCCGGTATGCTTTTATTTGAAGATTAAACTAGGTTTCCAGCTCTGTTTAAGAGAGATGTTTTATTATATTTAGGTGTTAGATTTGAATTCACTCTAGATGAAGATCTGAAAGTAGCTGCTGCATGTGATGATGTGAAAGATGCTCTAGCTGCTAAAGTTAGCAAAGAGCGCATTGGAAAAGAGGTATGTGCTAACCCTCCCATTCCCTTCAATATGGATACTTAGGAAGTGGTTTTCAGTTACGGAATGCTATTGCATATTTAAAAGGAAATAGCTTATGTATAAAATTGAAAATTTAGTCATCTATGGGCTCTTGTGTTTTATTTTGTAGGTTGATCTTATGATATCTGGAAATCAAGCTGTCAAAGCAATGACTCATATTTGTGATCTGACATTATTTTGGAATGTGTTCAGTCTTCCTCCTGTGTTTAAACCTGCTATTTCAGATGGATGTGAAAGGTAAGTTTGCAAATCCTTTAATTAGTTTCAACCACATCTTGCACACGGAGATAGAGTTAGCTGAATATTATTGCCACTTTTACCCGGAAAAAAAAAAGGAAAAACAATAGTAGTTAGTGCACCACTAGCAACCTTAGATATTTGTTGTGAACTTCAAATTTGAAAGAAGTATCATTATAATATTTTGAGACGTGTTGTTATTGTACTCAAACACAATTCTAATCATTTTCTCTTTTTTTTTTTTTGTTCTTTTCCCTCATCACATTACATGTTATGAAAGCCTTGTGAAATATATGGAGATGTTTGCAAAACCAAATCTTATGAAAAGGAATAGAGGTGAAAACCATAAGTTGGATGTGAGATGCATCAATTTTTACATAAATGCATATGGCTCTTCTTGGCTCTAATATTCAATTAACTTTTGATATAAGATCAGACATTGGTTGAACTTGACAGATGGCATGAAGTGCCCAAGGGAAGACCCACGAAACCTGTGGATAAGAAGAAATTGTTTGGTTTACTAGCAATAATACAGTAGTAGTTGAGCAAATTATGAAGAGCCACTTTTCTCACCTTTATGCCTTCACTACCTAAATGGCTAAACCTTATTTTTTCCTTTTTGGTTCTCTATTTTGTTTATTATTATTCACTTGCACAAGATACAAAGGTTATTTTTCTTGGCAATGTTGATCAGTTAATTCTTTCACTTTATCCAGGCTTTGCGTTGCTTACTTGGACACTGCATGGAACCTTATCCATTTACTCAAAGAGTCAACCTTTAAAGTGAGTAATGTGTTTTTCATTTTTACCATAATCCATTTTCACATTTATTGTTGTCAAAATAGGAAGTTGTTGTCATTCGATTATCATTTTTGGATTGCTTGATTATATTTGGTCATGATAAGTGATTCCTTTGTGTTACTTAGGACAAAGAAAGGAGATTTTTACTTTTTGCTGCATTGTTCCTCCCACTTAAAAATACCACTTACCAAGTTAAGAAAGCGAAGATGGTATGTGTCTCGTCCATTCTATGTGATACTATTTTTGAATTTGTAATGTTCTTTTTGTGCTTTGACTTGATACATCTAGCAAAGTGTCTAAATTAGAACTCTAGTGTGTTGCTTTGTTCTTTTTTTTTCCCCTTTAGTTGGTGTTTTGGAGTATTTCATAGTAGACCTGTAGAAACTACAATCTATATTTAGTTAGTGTCATGCAACACAAGTAGAGATGACAACCACACTATTAGACAATCTTGAGAGGGACTGTTTGTCTCATTTCAAGGATTGTTTATATTGAGCTCAAGTTTTATCTGATACTCAATTGAAAACCCAAGTTGATTTTATCCGTGAAATCTTATTTATGAGGAACATTTTAATATTGTTGTTATATAATGCAGTTTCTTTAGTCAGTTTTATTGTATTCCAAATGACATGCTGGTTTATGAGGATAACATGTTATTTTGAATTATGTTATTTTGAATTATAGGTTCCTGTTGTCAATTATATTATTGTTGACTCACTCAAGCAAAAAGGCGAGGATGCAAAAATGGTCAGTTCCATTTACCCTTAGTACAACCAGAATAACAGAGTTCTAATGTTTGTAATATAAATCATTTCAGTTTTTCAGAATCTGGTTGATGTTTCTATTGGTTAATGTTTTTATAATTGTATTTGTGTTTCAAAATCCAGGTGCTTGATTTACACCGAGCATCACACAAATTCTTGTCGTTGATTCCTTGTCTTGCATCTAATGAGGATTTGCAACCTGATGATGTTGATTGGATGAGAGGATTGATTGATGATGTCTCTATTGCCTCTAGAGTCCGGGTTCTAACAGGTACATTGTTCTTGGTCTGCTACCTTAGTATTGGCATTATGCCTTTTTATTTCTTAGCTCATGTTGTCCTCAATCTTCAGTCAATTCATTTTGCTAGTTTTGTAAGTTGTGCTGTATGCTAATTTTATTATGCTTTACTATGTTGTGATTTTCATCTAAATTATTGAGTTTTCTAGTGGAACTTAGCCATGGACACTCCACTCATTTCACTTTATAATTGTTGTTTCCTACATAGTATTTGCACTTCACTCAAGCCACAATCTACACTCTGCTTGTTAAGTAAGTCTATTTTAAGCGACTTAGCTTGATTACCTCAATTAAATGAAAGGAAACATAAGAAAGGGATAGTGGAAGTATTTTTGTAATGTGATGCCCACCCAGCTCTTCTGCATCCGTTTCTCTGGGGTGTGACTGCTAAGTTATTTTACATTATGAATTGCATCTGAGATGACCAAGATTTTATATTTGATTTATTTAGGTTTTGTCTTGAGGGAGATTAAAGATTTATGGAGAGTTGCACTATTGGTATCCATATTATTACATCCCATTGGCATTAACGACACTGAGGATGAATCCTCACAATTGCACAAACGAAGAGATCTGTTTAATAGAGTGGAGAGTTCTATAATAAAACTAGGTGAGCTATATTAGTCTTTGATACGTGTTTAACTTGTAGCATTGATGCTTGTGTCTCTTGCTTGCATCCTTTGAAGAATGAATGTGTAAGATGTGTATAGCTTTTACTGGAAATTTACTGCAGCATCTACCTGTTCTACTTCATATTCATAATCCTAGTTAGCGGAGCATTTGAAGTTATATCTCTTTTCTTTGTTCCATCTATGCTTGGCTTTGTTTTAGTTATAATTTTCACCACTTTAAGTGAAGTTATGTAAAGAAGTTAACCAAAATAGGAGCATGGATGGCTTGAGTAAGATGAAGTGATTGGGAGCTCACGGTACGTAAAATGTTAACATATTTTGGTGGATAACAGGCCTCGACAAAGTTTGGGAGGTGAAGCCATTGATCAATGGCGAAGATATTATGAATGTCTTGCAGCTTAAAGAAGGACCACTCGTTAAGGAGTGGGTAAGTCATTTTGTTTACTGCATTTTTGTTCCCACAGTCATGCACACTGCACATTGACTAAATTTGAGGTTTTAATGTATCATTTTCACTTGCAGAAAGAAAAATCAATGGCATGGCAACTTGTCGATCCTTCTAGAACTACTGAGGAATGCATTGACTGGTTAAGAGAAGTCAATTCTAAGCGGGTAAAGTTGGAGTGAGGTCGGAATGCCTTTGATCATTTGTCTGTTCCATACCATGTCACCGATATTGAAATACGGAACACCTTTGCCTTGGATGATACGGGGAATCCACTTAATGCACACATGGCTTGTGAATGTTGTATGAAGCTCACAATTAGGATGAAAGTATTTATGTATATAAACATGATATATGAATTATGAATATATCTAAAATTATTTATAAAGATATGTATTTATATTAATTATTAAGATAAATTATTATTTAAAATTTAACT
>NC_029794.2:27407208-27441292 GCF_000816755.2 Arachis ipaensis | reverse complement strand
TGTAGAAATAATCAAAATAAAATTGTATGACATAATTATATATAATATGCAAGGACGGGGCATTCATGTTGGAGTTGGGGATATTTGCCCCATTGAACTTTAGAAAAAAAAATAAAAAAATGTGTACGTATTGATATAATGTCTTCATTGTAATAATGTTTGTCTAATACTTAAAAAAAATTATTTATGTGTTAGAAAAATTTATGTTATGAGATAATACCATGATAAAAAGTATTGTATCATATAAATTTTTTCAAAAATAGATGAAACTATTAGTATATAATATTTTTTTTTTTACAGGCAGATTCACATAATATTATAGAAACATATTGGACATTTATACCGGTATATAAGAGAATTGTGATTGTTTGATTTTAATTTTAATTTTCTCAATATTTTGTCTCTCCTACACCCTTATAATAGAAAATTAAAGTTTGTATTCATGCCTAGTCCAAAAACATAAGTCAAGCCTAAAAAATATCTACCAAAGTCCAAAAGACACCTACCGCATGACCGACCTCCTGAGAGGTCGGATAAGAAGGCTACTTGATGACTCCCTCCTAGAGGAGTTATAACTGACCCCTAATATTTCTCACCCACTTTTAGAAGAGAGATTTCAATAACCCTAAGATAAAGAGATGATTATCCACCATCAGAAGTGGAACTACTTCAACGGCGGTTATTGGAAAATCTTCTATAAATACACTGACCTCTCTCAGGTATACTTAAGTTCCAATATACTAAAACCTGCTAAGACCCTTGCTTACTTAGGCATAATAGTATTTTGCAGGTACCACCCCCACCTTCTCACAAACAACTAGGACGACGGCCATTGGACGTGGGATAAATCGGAATCCGCTTCATTGAGGATTTGGGCCTCACTCACAAGCCCAAAGGCAACCCAGTTTTAGGTAACCCTCGGAATATTGGCACCGTTGCTGGGAACTTGGGAATCAATGCTCCACGGCGAACGACCAGTATGAAGACGGACGTACAGCGTCTGAATCAGATCAAGAATACCAAGACATGGTCAACAACGACCAAGCTCTAGTGATACCTCCTCCAAGAACGGAGGAACAATATGGTGAAGGCCTTTCTGGTGACCAGCACCAAAGGAGAATCCCATCTGAAAGTTCGTCTCCCAAAAGGGGAAGAACAACCTCATAGCGCCGACCTCATGGGATTACTGCACGGGCATCATGGTCGACTTGAGCAATTGGAGCAGGAACTAGAGCAACAACGCGAAGCAAAGAGAAGCCCGAGGAAGGAAATCAAACGGCGAAGAGAGCTAGAGGAGAAGCTCTCAAAGCTAGAATCCAACCTTCGAAACAAGGATTCCCACATAGCTCGGGAAGAAGCCCCGTTGGGAGGAGAAGATCCTTTCACTGAAGATATCATGAGGGATAGAGTTCCTAGAAACTTTAAAATCCGGGACATGAATCTATACGACGAGACAACCGACCCAAAGCACCACCTCAGTAATTTCAAAAGTCGGATGTACTTGGTCGACGCCTCGGATGTTACTCGCTGCAAAGCCTTCTCGACAACTTTGACAAAAGCGGCCATGAGTGGTTCAACAGCCTGCCTCCTAGGTTGGTTACCAATTTCGACGACCTCACGCACAAATTCCTTACACGATTTTCATTTCAAAAAGATAAGGTTAAGCATGCACCCAGCCTACTCGGAGTCAAACAAGAGATCGGAGAACCCCTAAGAGACTACATGGAGAGATTCAACAAGGCATGTTTGGAAATCCAAGAGCTACCTACTGAGGCGGTAATAATGAGACTAGTCAATGGTCTCCGAGAAGGACCTTTCTCCCAATCTATCTCAAAAAGACACCCAACTTCCTTAAATGTTGTACAAGAGCGAGCTGAAAAGTACATCAACATGGAAGAAAATGTCAGGTTACGAGAGCCGAATTGGCGACTTGGGTACCCTCATCAGTCAAAGGAAAAGGAGAGGGAGCCCAAGAAGAAAGAAGAAGTCGGGTCCGATAAGCCTAGAAGGTACTACAACTATACTTTGTTACGAGTTTCTCTCGTGGACATCTACAGGAAAATATGTCACACTGAAAAGCCCCACCGGCGCGTGCCCGATAAAAAACAAAAAGGGTGGGAGCCGTAACCTGTAACACCCTAATTAGCCTAAACTCTACCTCGAATCGTAAAGCAAAGGTTAATCAGATATTATGACAGTTCTAAGCTCATACGTATAATATATATAGAAAGAATAGTATAATCTAGAAGCCTGATGAAGGATATAGCTCAAAAACCAAATTTGAAAAAGCGCAAACGTACTAACGAAGCTTCTAACTTAAAGCATAAGAAATAGATGGGATACAACAAAAGATAAGTATATAATATCATAAGAAACTAGCCACGGCTCGCGGAGTTTAAGCCGGCTAGCCATATATACAGACATACAACAACTTGACAGTAAAACAACTTATACATATTTGGTTCTCTCAATTACAAGCCTCTAGGCAAAACAAAAATACAAAAGTGAGAGACATATACAAAATAGACCAGAAAGACTCAAAAGAAGTCCGGATCCTCCGCTTCTGTCACCAACCAAATAACTCACCGAGGTGGATTGTGACCTGCATCTGAAAAACACAACAGAAATATGGTATGAGAACCGGAGGTTCTCAGTATGGTAATAGTGCCCAGGGATGTAGGATATAAGACCCCGGGACGCCAAAGGCAATCCTAAGCTCCATATCCATCACAAGACTCAAACTTAAAACATTCTAAAATAGTAAAGCATGATAATAAATAAACCGGGTAATCTATCTTAAGGGATTTCTACTCTAACCAAACACCGCTATCCCACAGCCTTCACAAACCGATCCTCCATGCGATCCCATCGCCACCACCTTCCGAACCTCCTCAATCCCAGTAGAAAACACAGATAATATACAATGCAAGTAAATCACAAGTAGAAACATATAAGGCAAATAATTCAAATAGCAATTAGGCATGTTATACAAATAGGCAAGCCATCTCAAGTAGTCAAAGCATACAAACAGATAAGAAATGCATATGATGAATGCCTGTCCTACTAGCTGTGATATCACATTGTCGGTTCAACTGCCAACCCGACACATCTCCATGGAGATATCGCTCTTCGGAATCATCAATGGGAACCCCCGAGATATAGTGCTCGGATCACTGTCTAGGGTTTTGCGCCTGCACGCTCTATTGATCCAAAGGGATGCGAGCGAGATACTCTTGTCTTAGACCTCACATCTCAACGTAAGCAGGATTAACCACCGTCCTTACGCCGCCGCCGCTACCTCGATAGGTGGGATTAACCACCATCCCTGCTGGGCGCATAGCGTCTCATAATCTCAGTATAAACAATATTTCAGTGGTTTTCAGAAAACATTTTCAGTATCCATGAATCCACCATCTCATTCAGAGTCCTTGACTCACCTCAACCACTGTCCATTCACATTTCAGTTTTCGAACATCAACAGTTCCTAATTTCTCATCTCATATATCAATCACCCCTCACATGACATCAAACCATCCTCAGCACACCAGAAACCTAGGCCTCCGTTTTCTAAGTTTTCCAAATAAGATCACCTAAATCCATTAAATTCTTTCCCATGTTTTAACTTTCCAAAACTAGGCCCAAGAGTCTAAAAATGGTGTTAAAGAAGCTTACAACCTTGTTGGGAAGGTAGAATAGTTGAAAATAAATAAAAATTTGAGAAACAGGGCGTGTGCCTCCGCAGAGGTGTGTGCGCGCGCACGCTCCGGAGAGTTTTAAAATGTGTGCGTACGCATAGGGGTATGCGTACGCACAGGTGTCAAAATTTACAAGATCTGTTCACTCGCACAATCTGTGCCAGCGCCCCCAACAGACTGGCCTTCCCAACATGTGCGTGCGCACAGATGTGTGCGGACGCACAGGTTGCAATTCATCCTTAGATATGTGCGCGCACAAGCTGTGCTAGCGCTGTAAACAGAACGCATTTCCCTGCCTGTGCATGCGCACAGGTGTGTGCGTCCGCACAGATCAAAATTTTCGCAGGGTTGTGCGTCTGCACAGGAGTGTGCGTGCGCACATATCAGAAATCATAAAATTCTGCAACTTAGCTGAATTTCAGATTTTCAACACCAAGTTTGAATGATCATAACTTCCTCTACAAAATTCTAAATTTTACAAACTTTATATCAATATAAAGGGATTTCAAAGATCATTAATTCTAAACAAATCTCATCAAATTTTGAAAACTGAGGCATAAGTTATGATCGAACAAAGTTTACCAAAAACTCAATTTTACCAAACTTCACAATTTCCACAATTTCTTACCATACACATTCCAAACTATACCAAACCATTCAAAACTACATTTTTCATTAAAATTAACCTGTTGTGCCCTAATACACCAATATTACCACATTTCCCTTCACATTTCACTATTCTCAATCTCGACATCAACTGTATAACACTTATCATCAAACTACATTCAAATTTACCATTCCACCAACCTCAATCTCACATATATCACAATGAACCAACTTTCTAATCCATACACTCATTCAACATCATAATATCACTATAAATCATCATAATTGAACCCAACATTCATCAACTCATCATGAACCATCATTCATCAACATTCAACACACCAACAATTATTTTATTTCAAACCTATCCTATTGGTCACTAGCCTAAGTGTCAATGAATATTATATACTACATAGAGGAAACCGACACCGAAACTATACCTTGGCCGATCTCCTATATGTTCAAAACTCAAAATTTAGCACCAAAAGAGCTTTCAACCAAAATCCAACCACCAATGCAACTCCAACAAGCACTAACAAGCTCCAAACTCACGATAATCAAGCAATATACATATAAATAACCACAAATCAACCTAGGGCTCAACATAAATCAAAATATCATAAGACTTCAAAGTCTCTTACCTTGTTCAACAATTTTGGTAGCCAAAACCCAACGCTAAGCAAGGATTAGAGCGAATTTAAACACCCAAAAATCACAAATCTTACTTAATCACAAACCCTAAAACTTGAAATTTTGGAGAGAAGAATAGAAAATATTTCGTGGTTACCTCTCCAGTTTCTTGTATGGGTTTTGTAGAGCCCTTCACAAGGAATGCGTAGCCGCAAACGGTGCAGCGATCGGAGCTCTATACCTCAAGATATGAGCTTGGGAAGATTGAAGTGAATAGTGTTCAACGGTTTCTCTTCTTCCCCTTCTCTTTCAGCTGGGTGTGTGTGTTTGTTAGTGTCGTTTGGCTGTTTGGGTTCATTAAATGAACCTTATATATGTTGGGCTTAGGGCCAACTTGGGCCCGGTCCAACCCGTTAGCATTTTTAGCTCGTTTGGCCCAACTTCGGGCCAAACCTTTTAAAATTAATGCCCGGTTTACAACTTCTAATGTTTTTCTAAGGTTTTTGACGGTTTTCACTTTTTCTCGTGCGGTACCGGGCAGACTTGAACCGGTTCAACTGCCGCCTCCCGGTTTTTTGCGGTTTTTCGCAGAAAGCACATTTTCTGAATCAGAAAAACCTACTGAGTCCAAAAATCACCTTTAAATCCTCAAATTCTCACTCTAACTTTTCAAAATATATTTTGGGCAATATAATCACTTAATTAACCAGTTGATTAGTTGCGGTTCTTACATTCTCCCTACCAAATAAGAAATTTTGCCCTCAAAATTTGAATTACCTGAGAATAGCTCGGGATAATCCTTTCGCATCTCGGACTCCAACTCCCAAGTATGCTCTTCAACTCCTGCTCGCTCCCAAGCAACCTTAACCAATGAGACTTTCTTTCCTCGCAGCTTCTTCACACTAGTGTCATCGATCCTCATTGGCGTTACTTGGAAGGTTAAGTTTTCTCTCAACTCAACCGACTCAGGCTCCAAGACATGAGCTGTATCCGACGTGTTCTTACGGACTTGTGACACGTTGAATACGTCATGCAAGTTAGACAGATGAGGTGGCAAAGCTACTTGATACGCCACCGGCCCGAATCGCCTTAAAACCTTAAACGATCCTATATACCTCGGATTCAACTTCTTGGTCTTGATTGCTCTTCTAATCCCAGTTGTCGGTGTAACCCTCAGGAATACATGTTCTCCCACTTCAAATTCCAACGGCTTCCTCCTCTGATCCGCATAGCTCTTCTGCTGACTCTGAGCAATTAGAATCCTTGCACGAATCTTCTTAATGTTCTCAGTAGTCTCTACTATTAAATCAGGACCCAAAACACTTGCTTCACCAGATTCATACCAACAAAGTGGAGACTGGCACTTCCGTCCATACAAAGCTTCATACGGAGCTATCCCAATGCTCGAATGAAAACTATTGTTGTACGCAAACTCCACCAATGGCATGTAGCGATCCCAACTTCCACGTTGATCCAACACATATGCTCTCAGCATATCTTCTAATGTCTAAATAGTCCTTTTCGACTGTCCATCAGTTTGTGGATGATATGCGGTACTGAGACATAGCTTCGTACAGAAAGCTTTTTAAAAAGCACCCCAAAACCTTGAAGTGAATCGGGGATCACGGTCCGCTACTATGCTCGATGACACACCATGCAACCTTACTATCTCCTTTATATACAACCTTGCTAACTCCTCCATAGAAGAGTTCACTCGGATAGGAAAAAAATGAGCGGATTTGGTTAAGCGATCTAGGATCACCCAAACCGCATCAAATCCCGACCTAGTCCTCGGTAAACCGGTCACAAAGTCCATTGCGATTCCTTCCCACTTCCACTGAGGAATCTCGAGAGACTGTAGCATTCCCGACGGCTTCTGATACTCTATCTTCACTTTCTGACACGTTAGGCACTTGGATACCACTGTTGCTACATCACCTTTCATCCCAGGCCACTAGAACATCTTCTTTAGGTCATAATACATCTTCGTGCTTCCGGGATAAATAGAAAACCCACTGTTGTGAGCTTCCGACAATAAGTCTTGTCTCAAACTCCCGACATCAGGTATATAAATCCTTCCCTTGTATCTCCATAATCCTTCACCATCCTTAGTGAATTCTTCACGCCTTTTCTCACCAACTGGTTGAAATAATTGCTGAAGCTTCTGCTCATCTTGCTGAGCCCTTTGTTTCTCTGATTTAAACGTGATTGAGATTTGTAGCTGGTTCAAACAAGCTCTTCTGGCAACTTCACCAATATCCAGCTTAAGATCCACAAACTTATCTACTAGCTCCTCTTCCTTAATCCTCATCCAAGATATTGTCAAGGACTTCCGACTCAAAGCGTCTGCTACCACATGCACCTTTCCAGGGTGATAACTCAACTCAAAATCATAATCTTTAAGTAACTCCATCCACCTTCTCTGGCGTATATTAAGCTCTTTCTGATCAAAGATGTACTTGAGACTCTTATGATCAGAAAAGACGCTAAACCTCACTCCGTACAAGTGGTGCCTCCAAATCTTCAATGCAAACATAATCGCCGCTAATTCAAAATTATGAGTGGGGTAATTCACCTCATGCAGTTCAGCTGACGCGATGCATAAGCCACCACATTCCGATGTTGCATCAACACACAACCCAAACCCTTCAAGGAAGCATCACAGTACACTTCGAACGGTTCATGCGGTTTAGGTAAAATCAAAATTGGCACTAAAGTTAACTTCTGCTTCAAGGTTTGAAAACTCTCTTCACACTCCGACGTCCACACAAATGGCACTTCCTTCCTTATCAATTTCATCATCGGTAGTGCAATCCGGTAGAATCCTTCGATAAATCTTCGGTAATATCCGGCTAAACCCAAGAAGCTTCTGACTTCCGTCACCGTTGTCGGTCTTTCCCATTCCATCACCACTTCTACCTTAGAAGGACCACATCTATCCCTCCTTTGCTTACCATGTGACCTAGGAACTTTACTTCCTCCTTCCAAAACTCGCACTTTGACAACTTAGCATACAACTTCCGTTCTTTTAAGATTTGCAACACAATCCTCAAGTGTTCTTCATGCTCCTTTGTCGTCTTAGAGTAAACCAAGATGTCATCTATGAAAAACACCACGAATTTGTCCAAAAAGGGACAAAACACTCTGTTCATGTAATCCATGAAAACAGCAGGTGCATTCATTAATCCAAAGGACATTACCGCAAATTCGTAGTGTCCATAGCGTGTTTTAAACGCAGTCTTAGGGATATCATCCTCTTTCACCCTTATTTGATGGTAACCAGATCTCAAATCAATCTTGGAAAATACTCCAGCTCCTTGCAATTAATCCATCAAGTCATCCATCCTTGGCAGCGGGTACTTGTTCTTCACAGTTACTTTGTTCAACTGTCGATAATCCACGCACAAACGCATTTCTCCATCCTTCTTCTTTACCAATAAAACTGGCGCTCCCCACGGTGATACACTCGGTCGAATGAACCTCTTATTCAGAAGCTCTTCCAACTGAGTCTTTAATTCTGCTAGCTCTATCGGAGCCATTCTATACGGCGCAATCGCACTGGTCTGGCTCTCGGCATCAATTCAATCGCAAATTCAATTTTCCTTTGAGGTGGAAATTCAGGAATATCTTCTGGGAACACCTCCGGAAAATCTCTAACTACCGGAATCTGATCTAAGTTCGGGGTATTGCCCGAAGTATTAGCAATTAACAAGATGTAACCCTGACACTCTTCCCCACTACAGTACAGCATTACAGAGTTCAGATAATATCCCGTAGCTACCACTGCTTCATTTTCTCCTTCCGGCATAAACCAAATTGACCGCTCAAAGCAATCCAATAAAACCCAATTTTTTGACAACTAATCAAACCCCAAAATTATCTCCAATCCAATCATTGGCAAACAGATCAAACCATGCACAAAGTCTCTACCCTCAAGCTTGAAACCTACTTGCCTACACCCTGACCTAGTCATAACTGTCTGATACAGAGTATGTACATGCAGATCAAATGGTAACTCTGAAACTTTCAAGCTTAATTCTTCAACTTTAGCAAACAAAATAAACGAATGCAAAGTTCCAGTATCATATAAGGCAACTAAGCTTTCAACTAAAATCCAAACCACCAATGCAACTCCAACAAGCCCCAACAAGCTCCAAACTCACGATAATCAAGAAATATACATATAAATCACCACAAATCAACCTAGGGCTCAACATAAATCAAAATCTCATAAGAGTTCAAGTCTCTTACCTTGTTCAATAGTTTTGGTAGCCAAAACCCAATGCTAAGCAAGGATTAGAGCGAATTTAAACACCCAAAAATCACAAATCTTACTTAATCACAAACCCTAAAACTCGAAATTTTGGAGAGAAAAATAGAAAAGATTTCGTGGTTATCTCTCCAGTTTCTTGTATGGGTTTTGTAGAGCCCTTCACAAGGAACACGTAGCTGCAAACGGTGCGGCGATCGGAGCTCTATAGCTCAAGATATGAGCTTGGGAAGATTGAAGTGAATAGTGTTCAAGGGTTTCTCTTCTTCCCCTTCTCTTTCAGCTGGGTGTGTGTGTTTGTTAGTGTGGTTTGGCTATTTGGGTTCATTAAATGAACCTTATATATGTTGGGCTTAGGGCCAACTTGGGCCCGGTCCAACCCGTTAGCATTTTTAGCCCGTTTGGCCCAACTTCGGGCCAAAACTTTTAAAATTAACGCCCGATTTTTAACTTCTAATGTTTTTCTAGGGTTTTTGACGGTTTTCACTTTTTCTCGTGTGGTACCGGGCAGACTTGAATCGGTTCAACTACTGGTTCGCGATTTTTCGCAGAAAGCACATTTTCTGACTCAGAAAAATCTACTGAGTCCAAAAATCACCTTTAAATCCTCAAATTCTCACTCTAACTTTTCGAAATATATTTTGGGCAATATAATCACTTAATAACCGGTTGATTAGTTGCGGTTCTTACATAACGAATGATTGTTACGTTAAATTATTGTTATGACCTAAAAAATGTGATAGAAAAGCTGGTTAGGGAAGGTCGGTTGGATAGATATCTCATGGAAAGGTCGGATAATCGTGGAAAAAGAAAAAGAGACGACAAAGATATCGACCGAAGAGGTCCGCCCCCGCAAACTCCAAAACGATATGTTCACATGATATCGGGAAGATTCGCTAGAGGGGGCTAACTAAGTCATCTCGGAAAAGATATTTAAAAGAAGTCTACCAAGTCGGGAATGATGGACCCGGTTTATTTTACCAAAGAAGACGGAAAGGGCATTGTGCCCGGACCCGATGACCCGGTAGTAATCACCATGATCCTTGCCAATGCTCACTTGCATAGAACCCTGATAGATTAGGGAAGCTCAACCGACATATTATTTAAGCCGGCATTCAATAAGCTGGGATTGAAAGAAAATGAGTTAAAAGCCTATCCGAATACTCTCTTCGGGTTAGGAGATGCTCCTATCAAGCCACTGGGCTTTATCCCCCTATACACTACGTTTGAAAAGGGATTGAAGTCCAAAACCTTAAGGATCGATTTCATTGTTGTCGATGTAACTTCGGCTTATAATTCCCTGATTGGTAGGACAACCCTAAACCGATTAGGAGCATTCATCTCTACTCCCCATCTTTGCATGAATTTCCTACAGAAGACGGAATTACCACCATTAGAGGAGATCAAAAGCTAGCAAGAAAATGTTACAATGAGAGCCTAAACCTACGAGGTAAAGGCAAAGAGGTTAATTCAATTGAACTCGGAGGAGTCTGAGGAAGAGAAGAACTCCGACCACAGTCCGAAGGAAGGACGGAGGAAGTCCAAATAGGAAAAGAAGTCGGAAAGAGCACTAACATAGGAGTTAACATAAGGGCGGATTTGAAAAAAGAGCTCGTAAAGCTCCTACAGGAGAACTCCGACCTCTTCGCTTGGAAGGCCGCCGACATGCCCGGAATAGATCCCGAGCTTATGACACATAAGCTGGCAGTCTACCCTGGGTCCCAACCTGTTCAACAAAGAAGACGAAAGCTCGGACCGGAACGAGCTCAAGTGGTCGAAGAGCAAGTACAAGCCTTGCTAGAAGCTGGATTTATTAGGGAAATCAAGTATCTGACATGGTTGGCAAATGTAGTGTTAGTTAAAAAAAAAACGGGAAATGGAGGATGTGCGTCGACTATACCGACCTCAATAAAGCTTGCCCAAAAGACCCATATCCCCTACCAAACATTGATACTTTGGTAGATTCCAGTTCAGGATACCAGTGTCTATGATTCATGGATGCTTACTCAGGATACAACCAAATCCCGATGTACAAGTCGGACCAGGAAAAAACATCGTTCATCACGTCTAGAGCGAACTATTGCTACGTGTTCATGCCATTTGGATTAAAAAATGTAGGGGCCACATATCAAAGGTTGATGAACAAGATGTTTGCACGTCACCTTGGAAACCTAACGGAGGTATACGTGGATGACATGTTAGTAAAAACTAAGGATGAGGATAATCTCCTGACCAATCTTTCACAAGATTTTGATACCATAAGAAGACATGGGATGAGACTAAATCCCACCAAATGCACCTTTGCAGTAGAAGCAGGAAAAATGTTGGGATTTATGCTCACACAAAGGGGAATTGAGGCTAACCCCGACATGTGTAGAGCAATCCTAGAAATGAAGAGTCCGACTTGTTTGAAAGAAGTCCAACAGTTGAATGGTCGACTTGCAGTATTGTCCAGATTTCTAGCAGTATCAGCCTTGAGATCCTTGCCACTTTTTCACTACTTAGAAAAAATGCCAATTTGAATGGTCTTCTGAATGTGAAGAAGCTTTTCAAGAGTTCAAGAAATTTTTTATCCAACCTCCCATCCTAACTCGGCCAGAAATAAGAGATGAGCTCGCACTGTATCTAGCTGTTGCCGAGAAAGCATTAGCGTCTGCTTTAGTACGAGAAGATGAAGTTAGACAGCACCCCCATCTACTTCACTAGCAAAGTATTACAAGGACTTGAACTAAGGTATCAAAAAGTTGAGAAGTTTGCATATTCCTTAATTGTAGTATCTAGAAGGCTCCGACCTTACTTTCAGGCTCCCACCATAAAAGTATGAACGAACTAGCCTATGAAGAAAATTCTTTAGAAAATGGATATTGTAGGTCGAATGGTTTAGTGGGATATAGAGCTATCCGAGTTCGATTTGAGATACAAAACTCGGACAACAATCAAAGCTCAATGCCTTACTGACTTCTTAGCATAGTACACAGGCGACAAGAGCGAAACTTCTACGTGGAACCTTTATGTAGATGGGTCTTCCAATAAAGTCAGAAGCGGTGCTGGCATATCCTAGTAAGTGAAGAGGGAACTCAAATAGAGGTCTCTCTGAAATTTGAATTTCCTGCTTCCGACAATCAGGCCAAATACGAAGCTCTGATTGCAGGCCTGAAACTTGCCAAAGAGGTCGGCGCAACCAAAGTGATAGTCTTCAGTGATTCTTAGATAATAACTTCCCAAATCAACAGGGAGTACCAGGCAAAGGATCCTAATATGAAGAGATACCTGGCGAAAACACTTGAGCACCTTCAACAATTTCTTGATACCGAGGTTTGACACATAACTCGAAAACTCAACAGCAGAGCGGATGCCCTCTCTAAATTGGTAAGTACCAAGCCTGGAGAAAATAATAGAAGTCTAATACAAGAAACTCTTAAGGAGCCCTCAATCATAAAGGTGGACCATAAATTAGATGTTCTACCCATTTCTGGCCAAAACCTCGGATGGATGACTCCCTTAATCGAATATTTGAAATTTGACTTCCTTCCCAAGGAACAAAAAGAAACCAAAAGAATTTGGAGGAAAGCATAGAATTACACTCTGGTACAAAACGTCCTTTATAGAAGAGGAGTATCCACACCTTTGTTAAAGTGTGTTCTGACTTCTAGGACGGAAGAAGTCTTGGAGGAAGTACATAATGGTATCTGCAGAAATCACCTCGGAGCACGGTCTTTGGCTAGGAAGGTGATCTGAGCTGGATTCTTCTAGCCGACCTTACAAAAGGACGCCACCAACTTCGTTAAAAAATGTCAGCCATGAACTCATTAGTATAACCTCTCCATGGCCTTTTACGAAATGGGGATTGGCCCTACTCAGACCTTTTTCCCAAGCACCTGGACAGGTCAAATACCTCACCGTGGGAGTAGATTATTTCACTAAGTGGATAGAGGCAGAACTGCTAGCTACTATCACAGTGCAAAGTAGTCAGAAATTCCTGTACAGGAATATAATTACCCGATTTGGGGTTCCACATTCCATCACTACAAATAATGGTACTCAGTTTACTGACTCTACATTCAGGAACTTGGTATCTTGCATGAGGATAAAACATCAATTCACATTGGTAGAACATCCCCAAGCTAACGGAAAAGCAGAAGCAGCCACTAAAATTATACTAGCAAGACTAAAGAAAAGGTTGCAAGAAGCGAAGGGAGCTTGGGTAGAAGAACTCTCACAAGTGCTATGGGCTTATAGAATAACACCCCACTCCACGACAGGAGAAACACCCATCTGACTTGCATACGGAATAGAAGCCATGATCCCAGTAGAGATCAATGAACAAAGTCTAAGAGTAAGATTTTATAATGAGGTTGGAAATGTGCTAGCCCAAAAAGAAGAACTCGAACTGCTCTCAGAAGTCCGAGAACAAGTCCAGATAAGAGAAGCAGCATTAAAACAAAGGATGACATCCAGATACAATAAAAAAGTCATTCGAAGAAGCTTCGCCACAAACTACTTAGTCTTGATACGAAATGACATCGGAGTAAACAAGTCGGGCGAAGGGAAACTTGCTGCAAATTGGAAGGGACCTTTCAAGATAACTGGAGTCTTGGGAAAAGGTTACTACAAAGTGTCCGACATGAATGGAGCCGAGCTCTCAAGGTCGTGGCATGCTTGCAATTTGAAGAGATATTACAGCTAGAATCATACTTCGTTCCCTGGTGTACTCTTTTTCCTGACTTTATGGTTTTCTCCCGAGAAGAATTTTTTGGAAAGGGGTTTTAACGAGGCATCAAAGCAGGGGATAGGGGCAATAATTTTATTCCCTTAGTAGCAAAAGCATCATTGTAATATATGTTTTGTTAATGAAAATATTTCCTTTTTAAAATTCCATTATTATTTCTATGATACGTGCCGGCTTAAGCTCGAAAAATCGTGAAAATCCATTGTTCGACCTATATGGTCGGCAAGATAAAGCGACGAGGTGCAAGTCGGTGTAAAAAGATTATAAATAACGATTATAATAACTCAAAAATAAGATGGCTAACGATTTATAAGTCGGAAAGCCTCCGAACAGACTAAAATGCATCGCAAGAACAACCTAAAAAATGATTCAATAATAAAGCAAGTTGGTCATTCGCACTAAAGTAATGGAAAACATAAGCTTTCTTTAGAAAAGCCTAAAGTAAAAGGACGCTCGTTCAGGGATTTCTCAAAAAGCCTAACAAACAGATGAATAATATGACATGCAATCAAGCGTGTTAAAAATTTTATGGTAAAAAATAACTCAAGAGACATTTCTCTAAAGAAGCAATTAGGACTTATAGCAAAAAGAGAAGTCATTGGAGTCCTATACGAAAGGACTAATATCCAGAAAATAATAAAAGTTGTTAAGATCTTTCCTGAAGGATCAAAATCAGCAACAAACATAACAAAAAAAGTTCATAACATACATGGAGCTGCTTCTAGTTGAGAGGAAGAACTCAGAAACGCCTCCTTGGAAGCGACGACTTCTTGGGGAGGAGACTCAACCAAACAATGCCAAGCAGTCTTGAGCTTGGAGTTAGTAGGAGGGTGAGGTGGAAAAACAATTTCCCCATCGACTACAATCTTTTCGGGATGGAGGGGAGACAAGTCCAAGTCAGGGGCAAGAACCCAAACTTGGTTCTTCAAAACTCCAAACACTTCCTCCGTCCCCTCAGCAACTGACTCCTCCAAATTGATGTAATCCTCCCTAAGACGATCCATTTGCCTCCTCAAATCCAAGTTTTCCCTAAAAACTCTAACATAGTTCTCCTTAGCCTTCTTCAACAAACCCTCAGCCAGAGCACAGGAAGCCGTAGACTCCCTCTCCCGATCACGAGCTTTGAAGAGCTCAACTTCCAAGCTTATCTTTTCCTCTTCCAACCCCTTCTCGGCCTCTTGAAGAGTGGCCACCTCGGCCTGAAGATCCTCCAAAGAACACTGAGTAGCGTTCAGAGGAGTTCTCTCCAACTCTTTCAGAAGGGTAGAACATACTCTAGCAGTTCGGATTCCTCCCCCCTAGACTAAGACTTGGAGGAAATTTTTGACAGAAGCATTATCCATAGCAATAAAGCTATGAGGAAGGATGTGCTTCTCACAAAACTTCGCCCGATCAATTCTGGCATCAATAATATTGAGGACACAAGATTCTGAGGTCTTTCTCTTTTTAGAACTCGGCTCGAAAAATGGAAGAACTGGAGGATTAAGAACTAGAGAAGGAGGAGGAAGAGGAGGAAGAAGATTAGGGTTTACTGGCCTGCTCTGAGAAGAGGTCCCTGAGTCAGACTTAGTCGGAGTGGAGGTATCCGACTTGCTACTCTCCTGCAACTGACCAGCTCAGGCACGGACATTCCTCTTGGCTTCCTGGACCTTTTGGTAAGCCTTGGAGCCACTTTCATTTTCTCTACAAAAAGAATGATACGCATCAACATACAAGTCGTAAGACAAGCAAGTTATCTATAAAATAATGTTAGAAGCTACCTAGCTCGGTACGGATAAAACTTGGAACCCCGAGAAGGAACTTTTTAGTGTCAAGGTTTGGAGCCCGTCCCCAAGCCTCTCAAATTGTATTTCTCAATAGGGGCTGTCTCTACCCAGTACAACTGAAAGTGGGGCTTACCATTCTCATTTAGGAAAAATGGATGATGACCCTCAATAGCACGAACTTTAAAGAAGAATTTTTTAAAATCATGGAATGACTCATCAAAGATAGAAAATACCTTCCGACCTTGAATAGATCAAAAGGAAACCCATTGTTGTTTATTTTGTTTGTTCGAAGCACTAAAAGGCTTCGTTAAAGGAAGAGATAGAAAATATTTTCAGAGAGATCGGAAACCCGAGTTCACGACTAACGAGCTGATAAATTTTGAGAAATTCCCAAGAATTTGGATGGAGTTGTGAAGGAACCATTCTGCAATGAGATAACACCTCTATTTCAAAATCAGAAAAAGAAAAGGTAACCCCAAGTTGGGTAAACAGGCAGTCATACATAAAGATGAAGTGGGGATCTGACTCAAGGGCTGGGCCAAAACAAACTGGGTCCTCAAGGTCAGGGGCCACTATCTCGTATTTTGCCTCATCCTCAATAGAGCTACAAATCCTATGGTGTTTAGAAGTTCCTTCACTATTGACGATCGGTTTTCCTATCGGTAAAGAAATACAAAAATATGATCGCATTGTAAGTATAGCTTCTAAACCAACAGAAAATCCTTTCGTACAAACGTTTTGGTTGTCACAAGTAACAAATCCCTTTAAAATTGATAACTGAAGTATTTAAACCTCGAGTCGTCTTCTCAAGGAACTGCAGGGAGGTGTTCTTATTATTGGTTATGAGTTTTGTAAATTGGGGGTTTTGAAAGTAAGGAACAAGTAATTTAAATGACAAATAAAATAAATAAATAACTGTAAAATAAAATCTTGGCAAGGTATGAAAATTCGGAAGTCCTATCCTAGTTACTCCTATGAGAATTGAAGTTAATCCCACTTAGTTAACCTTTACGAAAGCAAGGGAAAGTCAAGTGAACTAATTAGTTAGATTCCTAAGTCCTAGCCAACTCCTAAGGAAATACTAGAGTTAGTGGAATTCCAGTCAATTAGCCGACATAACAATCAATCACGATAGGTTGATAACTCAAGAGCCTCCAGTTAATCAATTAAATCCAAGAATATAAAAAGTTAAATAAGAATCATAAATTTAAAATACCTCAATTGCATTAATAAGAGAAAATCAATCTAAACATAGAGAGTTCATAAGCCAATTTGGCAACATAAGTAATTAAATGAGAGCATTAAATTATCTGAAAGTAAAAGAGAAATATAAAGTAAAAGAAATATTGAACCTGATGAAGAGTTGAAATCCTAAATCCTTTAAGAGGAATCCTAATCCTAAAACCTAAGAGAGAGGAGAGAACCTCTCTCTCTAAAAAAACTACATCTAAACTGTGAAAAGTGAATAATTGTCGACCTCCTCCTGAATGGATGCATTCCCCCACTTTATAACCTCTAATCTATGCTTTCTGTACTTGGATCTGAGCCAAAAAGGGTTTCAGAAATCGCTGGGAGCGTTTTCTGCAGTTTCTGGCGCGTGGCATCTCTCACGCGTCCACGTGGGTCACGCGGCCACGTCATCTGGAGTTTTCCTTATCACACGTTCGCTTCGGTCATGCGTACGCGTCATCTGTGTTCTGCTCAAGGCACGCGTCCGCGTCAGTCTCGCGTTCGCGTCACTGCCTTTTCGCGCTAGGCATGCGGCTGCGTCGTCCATGCGTTCGCGTCGCTGCCAGTTTCTTCAAAAACTCCATTTTGTGCTTTTCTTCCATTTTTGTATGTTTCTTTTCCATCCTTTAAGTCATTCCTGCCTTAGAAGATCTGAAACTTCTCAACACACAAATCACGACATTGAATGGTAATAAAAGGTAATTAAAATAATTATTTTTAAAGCATAGGAAACATGTTTTTCACATATATCACATAATAAGGAAGGGAAAGTGAAACCATGCAATTTCACATGAATAAGTGGGTGAAGAGTTGAATAAATCACTTAAATTGAGCACATAATATATCATGAAATATGGGTTTATCAACCTCCCCACACTTAAACAATAGCATGTTCTCATGCTAAATCCAAGATAAAGAGTAAGGTAAGGTTAAAGTGGTGGAATCTCATGCAATGCAATCTATTCTAAATACAACTACCTAAATGAATCATGCAATTCTAATTGTTATTCACTTGTATATAAATCTTACATGTAGTTAAATTAATTCATATCCTCAAGGAATCATATATGCATAGCCAAACCTTAGATAATGTTAAAGCACTTTTACAATTGAGATGGGTAAAAATATTTCACAAACTTGCAAGACAATTAACAATTTAAGCAGAGATATATGGTGATGAGCTATTGAACCCTCACTGGATTTTGTGTTTACTCCCTAGTCACTCAGTGTTTATTGAGTTAATCACTCTATTCTTTTTCTATCCTTACTTTCTATAACTTTATTCTTTATCTAACCAATCAACAATTATAGAATACAGACATACAAAAATCATGAGGTCTTATTCAAGGTTGTAATGGGGCCAAGGTAAAGGTAAGGGTATATGTATAAGGCTAAGTGAGCTAATAAGAGAATCCTTGATTAGTCTAAGATCTCACCTAACATACATACTATATATGATTTTAAAGTTCCTTAACCTATTTACCCAACATTTTTCTTTTTGGATTACAAGCTCATACATTAATTTTAAATTTGAAATTTTTTACCCATGTGCATTGACTCTTTTTATTTTGCATTATGGAAAATTTCTTTGTGTATTCCCTTAATTAAATAATGTAAAAATACTTTTTTTTAAATCAATGCACATGGTAATCCCATTAAATGATGGCCTCAATCATCTCTTGGTATGTATCTATATTCTATAATTGGACATATAGATTAAAACAAAGTAAAGAACATCAGAATAAAAAAGAAGGGTAAAACACACAGGAATCAAATTTATGGTCTGAATGCAACCATACAATTAAGCTCAAAACTCACAGGCTGTGTGTTCTCCAGCTTGAAAATCATATATCCGTTATACATGTCATGCAAGTAAAAATTAAGAGTTCCCATTATTCTCAATGTAAATCTTAGGGTGGCCCTTAAAATCTTAGTGTTGTTCCTTGATGAAATGTTGTTAACTAACTAACATGTAATGCTATATATACAAGGTGTGTGGATTGTTTTAATTTACTAAGATTTCTAGTTTACTCCTTTTATTTCCAATTAAATCAAACTATTATATGCTAAAAGGGTAAACTATACTAATGAATCCACATATTCTATAATTAATAAGTTTAGAATTGCAAACTAAACTAAATGGCTAAAATATGAACTAAAGTGCAAAATGCGGAAAATAGGGTAGAAATACAGCAAAAGAATAATGTATAAGTACTGAAAAATAAAAATAAAAATAAAAATACAGGAAAATAACAAAATAAGATAAAAGAGTCTGTAGTGGTTCACCAAAAAGATACGCCAGGGATGGCAACCTCCCCACACTTAAAGTAAAGGATCGTCCTCGATGCTCACTCAAGCTGGGTGTGAAGGAGTGTCATCACCGGAAGGATAGGCTGCTGGAGTCTCGGTGGTGTCCTGAAGGTCTGCAGACTGGATGAGGGTAGGAGGATCTGTCTGCTGCAGTGGTGGCTCTGACTGTATAGGCATCTCTGGGTCTGCCGCCTGAATCTGGTGTGGCTCTTTCTGCTGTGGCACAGCCTGCTCTGGTCCTGCCTGCTCAGCCTCTCTGTGTGCATGTGTCTCCTCCTCATGCTCGTCCGCCTCCTCTTCGGATGGCTCTGATGGTGTGTCAGGCTCGGAGGAGATGTTGCCGCCAGATCGGATCATCAACTTGAGGTGCTCATAGCGTCGCTTGTTGCGACGCTCAGATCGCTCATATCGCCGCCGGTTGCGGCGCTCCATCTGGTCTAGCTGCTGAAATAAGGGGTGCACGAGGTGATAAACGGGCTCTGAGGCAGGTAGATGTGCAGTGGTGGTAGCTGGGGTAGTAGTAGTTGAAGAAGGGGCAGCTGAAGGTGTGGCTGTCTCATCAGGAGCGGTGAGGAATGGAGGTCTGTAGCCTAAAGCCTGAAACTTCCTGCTGTGAGGGATAATCTTCTTGCAGTCTGCAGCAGGTGGCTTTTCATCAGCCAGCTCCTAAGGCACGTCAGCTCGACGGCCGAGCTGGGTAATCAGATATGGAAAAAGGAGAGTGCCTCTGACATGGACCCTGGCCATGTAATACCGGATGAATCGTGGAAGATACAGGTCCTTACCCTCCATCACACACCAGAGGAGGGTGATCATAGCAGTAGGCAGCTCCGTTTCATGAGTGCTCGGCATAACAAAGTTGCTCAGGATCTGGTGCCAGAGCCGAGCCTCATCATTCAGATACATTAGCTTGATTCCCTTAGGCATTGCTGTGTTCTTTCCCATGACCCATGAGGCATTAGGATCAAGGGCTATCCTCTGCTTGATAGCATCCCAGTCAAATCTCAGAAAGCGCATGTCCTCTTCAGCCTTTTGGTAACCGTCAGGCTGATCTGACTTAGGCTGAAGCTGCAGAATATCCTCAATGGCTTCCTCAGTTACCAATATCTGTTTTCCTCTGAGGTGCACTGCATTCAGGGTAGTCTTGAAATAGTTGCAGTAAAACTCTCTGACCCAGGAAGAATTAACCTCTGTCAAGTTTCTCCCCAAGAAGAACCAGCCTCTCTGTTTTATCTGATCGGAGGTGTACTGCTGTAGTTCTTCTGGAATTTTCAGAGTTCTCTCCAAGTACAGGTTCCTGGAGGTGGCAAACATTAAATACTTCAGCTCACAGTATCTGTTTGCAAATTTTACCGGATCTGTGGCAGTGAGGAGCTGGTCAGCCTTCTCCTGCGGAGTAAAGTGCTTTTACCGCCAGGAGTCATCATGCATAATGTCCAAGATAGACATAGAGGATTTACCTCATTTCCTTTTACCAGTGGTTGCCTTGCCTTTTCCTTTTCGTTAAGGGTCAGACATCCTAAAAAGCAGAAATTCCAGGATATAAATGAAGAACAAAGTAGGAAAACAAGTAGGCAAATAGAATAATAACAATATAAGCACATAGTGGCAAAAGAGCAGTAGAATAATGAAATGAGTTAAAAAAATGTACATTTTGGATTGTTTCGGAGTTAAAAATCTAAGATGAGAAATCACAATCCAAAAGATATTATAAGTAGAATACCTATTAATTAGGAGAAACAATAATCATGCCATGAGTTAAAAAGTTGAAGGAGTTAGTTAAAAAGCAAAGGGAGAAGTTAGAAAGTTAAAAGTGGTTAAAAGTGAAAAAGAGGTTAGAAAGTGGAAGCAGTGAGTTAGGAGAAAGAAAGTTAAAGTAAGTGGCATGATAAATGTTTCCTAGGTAACAAGAAATTCACAAATTTAAAGAATAATCAACTCATATTCAAGCAAGGAGAACAGGTTGATGATGATTCATATAGATATAGAAATAGCAAAAATTGAAATCGAATAATCAAAAGTGCAATTTATGAACCAGGAAATTGAAAGGAAAAAGAATGCTGGCCCGTGCATTCATGAATTGGTTTAGTTGTAGCTAAGTAGTGCAAAATTGAAAATTGCCAAAACCAATTCCTGAATGTAAAAATGAAACAATTTGCAGAAAATTGGGCAGCATTCCGGCTAAAATTGGATGTTCCCGAGTAATAAACAGCAAGAAAAATAGTTCATATGAATTTAAATAAAGCTGCAAATAGACACAAACAGCAGGAACAGTAAAGAATAGTCTCAACAGCAGCATGAAATACGAAAGAACAGCATATGAACAATATGATCATCACAGCAACATCAGAATTGCGAAATTTATAAAACAAATAGCAAGAACAGTGCAATTATCAGGCCTAAATCCACTAACCACATTCTAGCTACCTAACCACCTAGAATCCACTACAAACATGCATCTCTAACTAGCCTAATTTGAACATAAAGGTGGTTGGTGGTGGTGATGGTTTGCGGAGGAGGGAGTTGCAGAGAAAGGAAGGAGAAGGGGGGTATGGGGGGCGCGATGGGGTTAGGCTTTGCGTGACTGGGGGTTAGTGGATTGGAATCCACGCGAACGCGTAGGGCACAGATTGCGTGACTAGGGTGAAATGGGGTTGACGCGGTCGCGTGGTTGACGCGATCGCGTGAAAGGGGTAAAAGATGAATGACGCAGTCGCGTGAGGCACGCGACCGCGTCGCTGAAAATTGTGCTAAACGCACAATTCCAGCGTCGTTTCAGCGCAACTCTTTGTCTCCATTTAGGGTGCCATGCTATCCACGCGACGCGGACGCATCGCTCACGCTTTCGCGTGGGATGGATGTTTTGCAAGTGACGCGAACGCGTGAGCCGTTTTGTGCTAAACGCGCACCAGCCGTACGATTCTAGCCCAGATTCCTGGGCGTTGGATTTTTACGTCGATTTCCAGATCACGCGTTCGCGTGATTGACGCGGACTCGTGGGAGGTGTTTTTCGCGACTGACGCGAACGCGTTAGCAACGCGGTCGTGTCGCGTGCTTTTTTTTATGCAATTATACAATTATGCAGTATGCAATGCTAATGAATAATATTCAGGTTCAATGAAAATAATATAATATAAAAACAAACAACACGAAATAAAATTGAAAAAGAAATGACCATACCATGGTGGGTTGTCTCCCACCTAGCACTTTTAGTTAAAGTCCTTAAGTTGGACATTGGATGAGCTTCCTGTTATGATGGCTTATGCTTAAATTCATCCAGAAATCTCCACCAATGTTTGGAATGCCAACAGCCTCCGGAGTCCCAAACTAGGCATGTAAAGCTGTTGGGCAGCTTCAAACAGGTTCTCAGGCTCCCGGGGTGACGAATGTCAGAATAGATTCCAGGATCCCAAACTTTGCTTTTAAATCCACCGTTGTCTTGATCTATATTTTTCGATCCGGGCGATTTAGAAATTGTATTCTCACCAAGATGACCAAACGTCTTCCGAGACCCATTCAATTGAACTTGATACCAATCCTTGCACTTCGAATCGAAGTGCGGAACCTTATTGAACCTTGTACACCAACTCTGAGTACGAGCCATTTCCCTCTTACTCTTAAAGCCGCAGAGAGCTCTAAGCTGGCCATCTGTTTCAACCAAACCATATTCAAGTGGAAAAGTAAAGATAAAGGTTAAGGATTGTACCCACTTGAAGCTTGTATTAGGTGGTAATGGCCTTGGGACAGGTGTTTCCAATGGTTCTATAGGTTCTACTCCCTTGTATTCTTCTGTGAATTCCTCCACTTCTTTGCAAAATTTTTCAACTGCAACTGCGTCCTGATCAAAGTCTTCTATGTCTTCCTCGTCACTCAAGTCATACGTTGGAGGTTGAGAGAAATCTACCTCGACATCATCTTCGTATTCACTTGGATAAGATTCTTCAGGCTCAAGGAGTTGCAGTTGTAGATGTGAGTTCGTGATTAGGAGAGCTTGATTCATGATCATCACTGCCTATGGAATCAACTTCTTGGTCTGTTCCGTCCAATTTTTCACAAGGTATATGCTTTGGAGGTTGTGCACTGTCCTCTTTGGCATCAATTTCGAACTTCTCAGCAGAATCTTTTACAGCTCTCGATTCCCATGGAGGTTCAGCATCTTCTAAATCTTCAACCACTTCTTCCTCTACAACTATCATGGCTTCCTCCACTTGTTCCAATACAAATCCATGCTCCTCATTGTCCACCGGAGTTTCTAGTGTTTCCTTCATGCTACGCTCTTCTTTTGATTCTCCACATGCAGCCATGGGAGTATTTTGAGCGCTCAGATGTCGGGAAGCTATTATATTTACTACCTCAGTTAAGGCAGTAGTGAGTTCCAATACGCCCCTTTGCATCCTCGCTTGCCCTTGAAGAAGAACACGAAGTTTGTCATTCATTGGAGGTTGGAGTGGGTATGAGGGTTCATTGGTTAGGGAAGAGGGTTCAAAATAAGAATATGGTGGTTCTTGGGAGTAATTGGATTGGAATTGTGGTGGGTAAGGGTCATACGGTGGTGAATGGTGAAAAGGAGCTTGTGAGTGTGGTGGTTCAAAGCTACGTTGAGAGGATGGTCTATAAGCACAGGGTGGGGCTTGTTGGTAATTACAAGGGGGTCCACCATGTCTATCAGCTTAGTATGTATTGTAGAGTGGTCCTTGCCCATGATATCTTGGAGGGTGTTGTTGCCTAAAGGGTTGATCAGGGCCTCTTGGCTCCATCCATCTTTGATTGCTTAGACCTTGATGCCTATTCCTGTTGTAGCTTCCACTCCTTTCAACAAATTTAGAACCAAACTCAAAGTGAGAGGGGTGAGAATTCATAGTAGCTAATAGAAATAAAAGGGAAAAAACAAAAACAAATAAACAAATAAAAGAAAAATATTTACAATAACCAATAATAAGGCACACGTTTGCAGTTCCCCGGCAACGGTGCCAAAAATTGACGTGGCGGAAATTGGCGAGTTAAGAAATTATTATAAGAGATGTGTTGCAAGTATAGTTCTTAACCAACCAAAAATTCACTTATCAATTTAGAAGGGGTTGTCACAAAATTAGAATTAAAAATACTGGGAGTATGAATCCCAGGTCGTCTCCCAATGAGTTGCAGAAAGATATGCTATTTTATTAATCAGATGTTTTCCAAAAGGGGTTGAAGTTGCTAGACGGAAAATTAAATCAGAGAATTTGTGTAATTTATATAAAAACCTTGATCGGGAGTAGATTAGTCGGAAGTCCTATCCTTGTTGGAGTTTTTCCAAGATCAAAGTGATAATTGAAGGTTGCCTGCTTAGTTATTCTTTACCAGATAAAGGAAAGTTAAGCAAGTTGGAAGTCAGTTTCTATTCACAAGTTCTAATCCTCTCCCTTGGGAAGGACTAGTGTCAGTGATTAGAGGGTGACCCAACGCTAAACCCAACTATAATTTTACTCTTGAGCATTCCAACTCAAGGTCCTCCTTTCAACCAACTCCCAATCAAGTTATGGAACTACTCACTCATTATGATTGTAAAATTCACGAAATAAGAAAGGGAAATAAAGAAAGACATGATAAATAATAATCAAAAGGATCAATTAAAAATAAAAATAGTTCTTGTATTAATAAATTCTAAAATAATCCAATAGTAACTCTGAATAAATTAAGGATATGAAAGAGTAAGTGACAAGTAAGGAAACAAACTAGAATGATGAAGTCTTGACGGAGGTAATAACTCTTCTCAATATCCCAATCCAAAAAGCAATAAAATCAAAATCCTAAGAACTATGAATGTGTAGAGAGAAAACCTAGAGGAGGAGTAAAATCAGATCTAAAACTAAAATTATGCGTAATGAATGTTCTTCTTGGTCTCTGCATGTTCCCTGGCTCTAATCTGCTTTCATGAGCTACCTTCTTGCATTTTTATCTGTTGTTACTGTATAAGAATTGAATTAGTAGAATTTGATTTGTGATTGTCTTGAAGAGCTTATTTACTTTTAACCAAGTGGACAAGAATCATATAGTTGCATTCACATATATAGGTTGCATTGCATTGCATGAGTTTTACATGTTCCTACTCATTTATTTTATCTCCTTCAACTAAGCATGAGGACATGCTAATGTCTAAGTGTGGGGAGGTTGATAAACTATTATTTTATGGTTTATATTGTGTTTAATTATGTGGTTTTATCGAATCTTTACCCACTTATTCATTAATTTAGCATGTATTTACAATTCCTTCCCAAAATTACTCCATGGTTGAAAACTGCTTCCTAGAGACTTTTAATTATGTATTTTAATTTTCCTTTATTCCATTCGATGCCGTGATCTGTGTGTTAAGTGTTTCAGGCTTTATAGGGCATGAATGACTTGGAGATTGGAAAGGAGGCTTGCAAAAATGGAAAGAACACGAGAAATGGAGGAGATGACCATCGAGAAGTGACGCGGACGCATGGCTCATGCGACCGCGCGAAATAGAAGAAATTGTAGTGACGCGCTCGCATGCCTGACGCGAACGCATGGGTTGAAAACTGCACAAGTGACGCGAATGCGTGGACGACGCGCACGCGTGGCAAGGCAAAACGCTAGATGACGCGAACGCCTAGATGACGCGATCACGTGACGTGCAAGTATAGTTTCTAAACCAAGCAATCATCCTTTCTTACAAACGTTTTGGTTGTCACAAGTAACAAACTCCTTTGAAATTGATAACCGAAGTATTTAACCTTGGGTCGTCTTCTCAAGGAATTGCAAGGAGGTGTTCTTATTATTGGTTATGAGTCTTGTAATTTGGGGGTTTTGAAAGTGAGGAACATGTAATTTAAATGACAAGTAAAATAAATAAATAGCCATAAAATAAACTCTTGGCAAGGTATGAAAATTCGGAAGTCATATCCTAGTTATTCTTATGAGAATTGAGTTTAACCCCACTTAGTTGACCTAAAGCAAAGGAAAGTCAAGTGGACTAATTAGTTAGATTCCCAAGTCCTAGCCAACTCCTAAGGAAAGACTGGAGTTAGTGGAATTCCAGTCAATTAGAGGAATTAATTAACAATCACGATAAGTTTAATAACTCAAGAGCCTCCAGTTAATCAATTAAAGCCAAGAATATATAAAAAGCTAAATAAGAATCATAAATCTGAAATACCTAAATTTATATTAAATAAAGAAAATTCTAACATGAATGGTTCATAAGCCAATTTGGATAAGAAGAGAATCAATAAGAAAAATAAATAAACCAGAGTACTAGAACAAATAAAAGTAGAAGAGAAGTTAAATTAAAGGAACATTGAACCTGTGATGAAGAAGAAATAATCCTAAATCCTAAAACCTAAGAGAGAAGGGAGAGCCTCTCTCTCTAAAAACTACATCTAATCCTAAAATTGTGTGTTATGAGCTGATGATTGTGAATGTATGCATTCTCCCACTTTATAGCCTCTAATATGTGTTTTCTGGGCCGAAAACTGGGTCGAAAACAGCCCAGAAATCGCTGGAGAAAAAATCTGCCCGCTGATTTTCGTCACTGCGACGCGTCCGCGTGGAGCGCACTTTCGCGTCGCCTAGCATCAGAGCAACTATGGCATATTATATATCAAATCGAAGCCCCGAATGTTATCTTTCCAACGCAACTGGAACCGCGTCGTTTGGACCTCTGTAGCTCAAGTTATGACAGTTTTAGTGCGAGATGGTCAGGCTGACAGCTTTGCAGTTCCTTCAACTTCTTGTATTCCTTCCACTTTTGCATGCTTCCTTTCCATCCTCTAAGCTATTTCTGCCCTATAAACTCTGAAATCACTTAACACACATATCAAGGTATCTAATGGTAATAAGAGAGGATTAATATTAGCAAATATAAGGCCAAAGAAGCATGTTTTCAATCATAGCACAAAATCAGGAAGGAAAACGTAAACTCATGCAAATCATATGAATAAGTGTATGAAAGATTGATAAAATCCAATCAATTGAGCACAAGATAAACCATAAAATAGTGGTTTATCAACCTCCCCACACTTAAATTTTAGCATGTCCTCATGCTAAGCTCAAGAGAAGCTATAAAGGGGTGAAGAGGAATCGTAGAATGTATGAAATGCAACCTATCTATATGAATGCAACTACATGCAAAAATGTTTATACCTACTTGGTTAAAAGTAAATAAATTTTTTAAGAACAAATATGAACTGGATTTCACTAATTCAAATCATAAAAATGGAGTACAAATAGACTTGCAGAAGAAAATAGCTCATTAAAGCCGGGAACAAGGAATCGAGCATCGAACCCTCACTGGAAGTGTATACACTCTAATCACTCATGTGTTTAAGGTTCGATTCTCTCAATCCTCTACTAACCTTGCTTTCTAATGCTTGCTTTTCTTCTACCAATCAACACAAATTTGATGCGCAAATACACGTTTTCACATTTTCAGAAAATTCTAACATACTCAATTCTCAAACCAAATGTTTCCAAATCAACTTTCCCCATACTTAATTCATGAGCACTCTCACTAGTCTAAACTAACCAAGGATTCAAATTAAGGACATTATTGTTTTTCGCTTAGAGTTAATGACGTGCTAAAGTAAAGAATAAAGGGGTATAATAGGCTCAACATTAGTTTGCAAAGAATAATGAAAAGGTAAGGCCATATGGGTATGTAAGCTCAGTGAAACAAAGGCCTCAATCATGTAAGTGTATGCATACATCAAACCATGGAAATATAGAATTAAGCAAGACAAAGATCACAATTTTAGAGAGAAAAACACACACCAAAAATAAAATATTGGTTGGTAAAATGCAACCAATTCAAATAGGCTAAAAAATCTCACAGGTTTTGTGTGTTCGAGCTCTAAACCATGTTCCAGTATAATATTTCTTCAAACAAGTGTAACATTAAATTTTATTCAAATTAGTGAAATGCTCTAAAAGGTTTCTTGAAAAAGAAAATATTACTTCAACCAAGTGGTAAAATATGCACAAAAATCAAACAAACATGCAAATGCAATAACTAACTACAAAGACAATTTAAACATTGGTGTTGAGACAAGAAAGTACTAACCCATGGAGATCGGTATCGACCTCCCCACACTTAAAGATTGCACCGTCCTCGGTGCATGCTGAGATGTGCAGGTGGATGGGGGTTGTGGTTCCTCAGCTGGGGCTCTTTTTGTTCCTTTCCTTGCCGGTGGTTTGGGAGTAGCTTTCTCTTTACCCTTCTTGGTGGCCATCCTGAAAAGGGAAAAAGAAAGTAACTTTTAAAGCTAAGGGTTAGAGCAAGGAAGAGAGCGGGAAAGGTGGTAATCAATGCACAATAAAGAAGAATGACGTTAACACATGGTCATGACTACATGTGAAAAGTTCATTAATTGAAATATAGCAAGTGCATGTAATGACAATTAAATGCAAGATGTTTATTGGCATGCTGGCAAAGGCATGAGTAGCATAGATCAAGCATTCAATGTCCAAGTTAGATTATCAAGTCTTTCAAACTAACAACATGTTTGTAATAAAAATTATATTTAAGTAATAAAATATAAAAAGGGTTTTGTGAAAAGCAAGCATTTAGAGTAGTAGATAGAAAGAAATCGAAAAATAGTACACAATGCCATACGGGCTTTTTCACAAACACATAGCAAGCATGGTAAATAAGCTATTGAAAGTATTAAATTGAACATGCAAGCAACCCTTTAAAAGGTAATATATAATTGTCAAACAATTCCTTTAATAATCCACAAAAATATAGAAAATAATGACCCAAATAAATTTCTAACACCAACGAAAATAATGCAATGAATGAATGTATGCAAATAAATTAAATGAAGTAGAATGGAAGTGAAGAGGGATGATGAAGAAAAAGAAAGTAGGAAAGAAAGAAAAAAGAAGAAAAGATAGAAGAAATTAGGATTAGAGAAGAAAAGATAAGATAATTAGCACTAATCTGGATAGGTTGTGCGACGCTAGCGACGCGGACGTGCAGGGTACGCGTTCGCGCGAATTGTGCTTATAGGAATCGACGCGGACGCGTCGGTCACGGTGAAACGCGTGACTCGTTCTGTGCTACTCAGCCTCGCGCCCGCACAACTCTCTATTCAAAACTCATTGTTGCCAATTTTCGAGGTGACGCGTTCGCATGGTGGACGCGATCGCGTGAATGGCCAAGATTGGAGGATGACGCGGACGCATGGGGCACGCGTTCGCGTGGTAAGGCTTGTGCGTCTAGCGCCAGTCCAGCCCTACTCCAGCACAACTTTCGACCATGCACCCCTTTTTACGTCGATTTGTTGGAGCACGCGGACGCGTCAGCGACGCTGCCGCGTCGCGTGCGTGCTTTTCTTTTTTTATGCAGAATGCAAAATGCAGTGCTGATATGGATGTTATGAATAATTCCAGGTTCAATAAAATGGAATAAAATAAAATTTAAAAACAAACAAAATGAAATAAAATTAAAATTGAAAAGGAATGATCATACCATGGTGGGTTGTCTCCCACCTAGCACTTTTAGTTAAAGTCCTTAAGTTGGACATTTGGTGAACTCCCTGTTATGGTGGCTTATGCTTGAACTCATCCAGGAATCTCCACCAATGTTTGTAATTCTAATGGCCTCCGGGATCCCAAACTAGGCGCAGAAAACCTTCAAGCAAGTTAAAGCAAGTGACAAGGCCCCAAGAGTGTTGATTGCTAGAATGAATTCCGGGGTCCCAAACCTTGCTTTTGCACCCGTCTTCTTGTTGATCATTAGTGTTCCAACCGGGTGGCAGGCAATCTGAATTCTCACTAAAGTGGCCAAACAACTTCCTAGACCCATTCAGTTGAGCTTTACACCAACCTTTGCATTTAAACTTTGAGCTTTCCACCATATTGAATCTTGCATGATGACTCCTACCATTAACCATCTCCCTCTTACTCTTAAAGCCACAAAGAGCTCTAAGTTGCCCATCTGTCTCAAGTAAACCATATTCAAGTGGAATGAGAAAGCTAAGGGATATGAATTTTACCCACTTGAATATTGTATTGGGTGGTAATGGCCTTTGGGGAGAGGTCTCCAGTAACTTTGGCAAGGTGATTTTAAGCTCCACTCCCTTGTGCTCTTCTTGGACAACTTCCACCTCATTGTAAGTATCTTCAATTTCAACCTCTTCCTCTTGGTAGCTTTCTTCCAATTCAATCTCCTCTTCATTGTTTTCCAAGGGCATGGGAGGTTGTGCTTCTTCTTTTTTAATCTCCATCTCTTGATCAACCTCTTCAAAGTCTTTAGCCATGATATGCCTTGGAGGTTGTACACCCTCTTTGGCATCAAATCCAAATGTCTTAGAAGGAGGTTCAATGACTGGACTTTCCCATGGAGGTTCCGCATCTCCTAAGTCTGCAACCACTTCTTCCTCTGCAACTATTATGGCTTCCTCCACTTGTTCCAATATAAAGCCATGTTCCTCATTATCCACCGAAGTTTCTAGTGTCTCCTTCATGCTACGCTCTTCTTTTGATTCTCCACATGCAGCCATGGGAGTACTTTGAGTGCTAAGATGTCGGGAAGCTATTATATTTACTACCTCGGTTAAGGCAGTAGTGAGTTCCAGTACGGCCCTTTGCATCTTCGCTTGCCCTTGAAGAAGAACACGAAGGTTGTCATTCATTGGAGATATTTCCTCTTCCTGCAACATAATTGTAACCAGACTCATAGCCAAAGGGGTGAGAGTTCATAGTAACAAATAAAAATTAAAAAAAATAAAAAATAATTTTAAATTAGAAGGTTATTGAAATTTAAATTTTGAATTTGAAAATTAAATTTTAAATTTTGAAATTTGAATTTTGAAATTTAAAATTTTGAAATTTGAAAATTGAATTTTAAATTTTGAATTTTGATTTTTGAATTTTAAATTTTGAAAAAGTCAACAATATAAGATAAAGATTTGAAAAAGATTTAAATTTTGAAAATGTTTGATTTTTTAAATTTTAAATTTGAATTTTGAAATTTGAATTTTGGAATTTAAATATTGAAATTTGAGATTTGATTTTGAAATAAGATAAGATAAGATTTTGAAAAATATATGATTTTTGAAAAAGATTTGAATTTTGAAATTTAAAACTAAGATAAGATAAGATAAAAATTTTAAAATCAAAACCTGAATTTTTTTTAATGCAAATTTCGAAAATTCAATTAAAATAAAGAGAAAAGATATTTTTGAATTAAATGAGGAAAGAGAAAAACAATAAAATGACACCAAACTTAAAATTTTTAGATCAAAACGAAGAAAACGACTAAGAACAACTTGAAGGTCAAGATGAACACCAAGAACAAATTTTTGAAAAAAAATTTTAATAACTAAATAAAAACCAATAACCTCTTAATTTACGAAAAAGCAAAAAATAAAAATAAAAATAAAAATAAAAACAAATCAAAAAGTGAATATTTACAATAACCAATAATAAGGCACACGTTTGCAATTCCCCGGCAACGGCGCCATTTTGAAGAGAAGAGAAGGGAAGAGAAGGAGGGGAGAAGGAAGAAGGAGGGGGGTGGTTGTCGCGGTGGGTTTGGGTGGTTGGGGGTGGTGCGGCGTTCGGAGGTGGTTGGCGGTGGTGATGGTTTGCGGAGGAGGGAGTTGCAGAGAAAGGAATGAGAAGGGGGGTATGGGGGGCGCGATGGCGTTAGGGTTCGCGTGACTGGGAGTTAGTAGATTTGAATCTACGCGAACGCGTGGGGCACGCGATCGCGTGACTAGGGTGAAATGGGGTTGACGCGGTCGCGTGGTTGACGCGGTCAAGGGGTAAAAGATGAATGACGCGGTCGCGTGAGGCACGCGACCGCCAGTTAATCAATTAAAGCCAAGAATATAAAAAAAAGCTAAATAAGAATCATAAATCTGAAATACCTCAATTGCATTAATATGGGTCACGTGGTCGCGTCATCTGGAGTTTTCCTTATCACGCGTTCGCTTCGGTCACGCGTACGTGTCATCTGTGTTCTGCTCAAGGCACGCGTCCGCGTCAGTCACGCGTTTGCGTCACTGCCTTTTCGCGCTAGGCATGCGGCTGCGTCGTCCATGCGTTCGCGTCGCTGCCAGTTTCTTCAAAAACTCCATTTTGTGCTTTCCTTCCATTTTTGTATGTTTCCTTTCCATCCTTTAAATCATTCCTGCCTTAGGAGATCTGAAAATACTCAACATACAAATCACGGCATCGAATGGTAATAAAAGGTAATTAAAATAATTATTTTTAAAGCATAGGAAACATGTTTTTCACAAATATCACATAATAAGGAAGGAAAAGTGAAACCATACAATTTCACATGAATAAGTGGGTGAAGGGTTGAATAAATCACTTAAATTGAGCACAAAATATATCATGAAATATGGGTTTATCAACTATCAACTATGGGATGGGAACAGAGAACAGATGAATCTACCCATTTCAGTAACGCTTCAGGAACCTTGGAGGACATATTTGGAGGAATAGGGAGAGACATATAGAAAAGATATACTTACATTATGGAAAAGAAGGAGTTACTACCAATCAAAAACAAAAAGAAACACCCTTTTACAGAGTAAATCATTCGACAAACATGAAGAAGCATTTTCTTGGAAAAGCGAACAAATGTGTTATAAACGGTTACCACAAGTACTGTTCAAAAACATTTCCACATACAAAGAAGACCATGGCAGCATTATAACAATGTAAGTAATAAACTAGCCCGCAAAAAGTAAACAGGAAGGGCCTCACCAACAAACAGAGACCTACTACGCTTCAAAAGCAACAAAGAAACAGTGCATTAACAGGAAAGGGAAAGCTAAGCTCTTCTTTTAGAAAGGAGGATAGCAGTGCACAAAAACAGCAAAAGAGTTCCCCCGAAAGCGAATCCTGCACTCTTCGAAATTCTTCAGAGGAAGGATGAAGCTTCAATACCGAAGGCTGGAACAACGAATGTAAAAGAAGAAGGAAAGGGTTTCAACGTAAATGAGTAAGCAGAAAGACTCAAGAAGAAAAAAGTGCACTCAAAAACACAGAAAAAGAAACACAAAGAAGAGAGAAAAAAGAGGAAAAACGTTTAAATTAATATATCTTTTGATCGGTTAATTAAATTATTAAAAGCTTAATTAATATATTTAGTTTTATTTAAATTTATTTGTATTATTTTTACCCGGCTACTAAAATATTTTGGGTCCGCCACTAATTGTATGTGATGAAACATTCACACATAAATAAAAGTGTATACAACATATAGATTAGTATATTTCATATGTGACTAATCACTATAGTTAAAAATAGAACAATAAATTTTAAAACGCATTATTATTTTCTTGTATTATACCGGCAAAGAAAAACAATTCTATTTTCGACAACATTTTTCACTATAATTGAAGGGGGGAAAAAATTAAAGGTTAGATAACACTTACCATTTCATGTTAAATTCTCAAAGATTTCTTGGTATACTACAGCTATGGTGCAATTTCTTATTTAAAAACAAAATTCTTAAACAAGAAGTAGTTTGGTTACACAGTCGAAAAATGAGTTATACCTCAGGATTATAATGTAGGATACATAACCTTACGTTTTAGTTACTCAATAACTGAATTCACGACATGCTACTTATTCAATAGTATCAAAGGCTTTTTATATTACAGAATTCTATTGTTGTTATAATTCTTAATATCGCCATATACTTAGTAAACATGACTAAATTAACTACCGTAAACACTAATTACAAGGCAATTTCTTTAATTCTTTATCTACGATACACAACCTATATTTCATAGATGTTATGACAACCGTGAAAAAGAGAAGAAAACGATTGTTATAGCCAATGTATTGTTTAAATGTAAAAAGGTTGTGAAATATATATATATAT
>NC_029794.2:27403265-27406894 GCF_000816755.2 Arachis ipaensis | reverse complement strand
TTTTTTTTTTTTTTGAGAAATTGAAAACCATTAAATAATATTATTAGAAATAATGTAGAATTAATTAAGAAATACGTAATCAATAAATAGAAGAATAACATATTTTTTGTTTGCAAAGATTTGTTACTTGACCAAGAAAATTTGTAGTAAATCTAGTTTAATATAAATACTTTATCTCAATTAGTAAACTTTGAAATTGACCTGACTAAGTTAACTACTATAAACACTAACCATAGGATAAGTTCTTTAATTCTTTTTCTATAATATACAACCTACATTTCATAGATGTTATGACAACCATGAAAATAGAAGAAAATGATTGGATTAAGTGATGTCTTTTTTAATTTAAAAAGGTTACAATAAAATTTTATGTGAAGAAAATCGAAAATCAATAACTAATATTATCAGAAACAATCAGCTGGTTATACATTTAAGGTTTTTTGACAACTAAATCCAATCAAGTTGGTCCAACTCTAACAAAAATTAATTTTATTAGTATGACCATGAATACATGTTCCAACTCTCCCGCCATATTAATGTGAACGTAGATGTTTATATCTTTCTTCTTTTTTGTCGCGCGTTTTTTTTCCATTGTTCTTTTATTACTGTCACTGTTGCGCTTTTTTTCTTTTCTTCCTTTTCTTCCTAGTAATTTTGCAGCATTAATTTTTTTTCTCTTATTTTTGGTTCTATTCCTCTAAGAGAGTAAAATAAGAAGAATTGTGAGAAAATGGAATGATAAAAAGATGAAGAAGAAAAAGATCAAAAAGAAGAAGAAGAAGAAGAAGCAGAAGATCAGGAGGAAGAAGAGGAAAAGTCTTTGAATTATTCAAAATTTATCAGAATAAATAACACCGAAATTTCTTAAGAATAATGTATAAATTTCTTAGTTTTTATACTGAAATTTTGCTACAAAAATACAAAAATGTCTTCTTTAATGCTACATTTTTTCCTCTTCTTTTACTCTTCTTTCTTTCTTTCATTTTTTGTTGCTCTTATTTCTTCTTTTAGGAGTATTACTTCTTATATTATACTTGAATGAATATTTTTGTAATGTATTGCAATCTTATTTAGTTGAATGAATGTAGGTTCATCCTCTTCTTAGTAATTTTGCAGCATTATGTGTTTCTTCTTTTTCTTTGTTTGATTTTTTTATTTTTATTATTGTTAAGGGAATAAAACAAGAAGATTTATGAGAAAGTAAAGTAAGAAGGAAACGATGAATAAGAAAAGAAGAAGATGATGATGATAATGAAGAAGAAGGAGGAGGAGAAGGAATTTTGAGTTATCATTAAGTAATTTGGTGCATTTCAGATTTAAATAAGGTGTACTTTTGGTCTGTGCTTGTTTTAAATTGAGTTTGTTTGTGTGTCGTCATCATTAAGTAATTTCGATGCATTCTGGATTAAAATAAGGTGTACTATTGGTCTGTGCTTATTTTGAACCGAATTTATTCGTGTATCGTCATCATTAAGTAATTTTAGTGCATTCTGGATTTAATTTTGGTGCATTCTGAATTTGGATCTAAACTTGTTTTAAACTAAGTTTGTTTGTGTGTCACCACCATTAACGAATTTCGGTGCATTCTGGATTTGAACCGTTATACATATAAGAAGAAGACGACGATGATGATAATAATGGTGATGGAAGAAAAGGAGGAGGAAAAGGAAGGAGGAGGTCGAATAAATTCAAAAGAAGAAGAGGAGATGGAGGTGGTGGCATGGTGGTGACGACGATAATGAAAGAAAAATATGAGAAAAAAGAAGAAGACGAAGACGATGATGATAATGACGATAATAATAACAATGATGATATATAATAACGATGATGATGAAGATGGAAGAAAAGAAAAAAAAAGGAGGAGAAGAAACAGTAATAACATGGGAGAAAAAAAAGATGTAGCAGTAACATGAGCGAAAAAGAGGTGTGCATAAATTTAAAACTTTTAATAACAATTTGATTAAATTTAGTTTGATATTTTACTTGGTTATAGAACTCTTCTCTATAAAAATAATGTTGAATTAATTAAGAACTACATAATCAATAAATAGAAGATTTATGCCATTAATGACCGTTGTTGACTATTATTCTCCCTTAAATTATTTAAATCTTTTTCTAAATGTACAAAATGAGATTATGTTATTGTTGATAAAAAAATATTTATTACTACCAAGACCAATAAAAAAGATGCAAACGTGCATACTTTTGACGTATACCTTTTTAACGGATTTTTTATTTTAATAAATAAAATAATATAATAATTATCGAATTAAATAATTTTAAAATTTATTATCGAAATTTATGACCTTTTCTTATCTCATTTATACTGTGAACGAGATAATTTTACACGTATCTCGTTTACATTGTAAACGAGATACGTGGAAGCTTATCTCGTTCACAGTGTAAATAAGATAAGAGAGGGCGACGGAGGATATCTAATCATGTAGCCCAAGTTGGCCTAACTTGGGGCTCGGCCGTGATGGCCTGGACGTACCAGTCACTGTGCTCAGTGGCACACCGAGGCGTCACGGACATCATCAGCTGCACTCCGCTGTTGATGTCCTGGATATACCAGAGATTTTTTCAGTAGTGTCTACCAGAGTGAGCGATCTACATGTATCCTATGGCTACGAGGTAACAACTATTTATGTCTTTATTTAGTTATGAATTTGTAACTTCTTACGATCCGCTGCAGAGATCATCATGAGAACAGGGTCCTGTGATGGAGAGTATCAATCGACAGGTTACGATTCGATGAGGTTAGTACCATGTTTAACACCACAACAATTTCATTTTTGTCCTTTATGTTGCATTCATTTATAAGTGCTAATTATTAGTTGTCATGGTTCTCTCAATTTGTATGGAGGCCGTATGATGACCCTGCTCTACAGGCTTTGTGCCCTCCTTGGTTCGTCGAAGAGGAAAAGTGGGGGAGATGGATGTTAGTCGTCCCCCTTGTCTGCTTCAATGTTGTGCAATTTCACCAGGTTGACCAGGTGAAACGGCAGTTCAATGGAGAGCAACAGGTGTCTGGCACTCCAGTCAACCTTGACAAGTATCGCTGATGTCTTATTTATCTTTGTTTTATTGAGTTTAGAGTTAAATTATTACAATCAACATATGTGCCCCAGTCAACCTCGTCAGACTAGTTACTTGTCTTTATTTTTTCTTACAGGTTCCTGACATCCACTGGTCGGGGTGAGAATGTGTGGTGGCCTAACAGACATCACGATTGGTACGATAGATGGCGTAGCCATTTCCATCCAGGCCACAGGATCTCCATTGTAGACACATTTGACACAAGCCGACCCAGGAGTATTACGATTGGTGGCGTGGGGCTTGCCATGTTAGGCACCTGTCAGGCGAGGAGGTTTTAGAGGATCCGAGGCACGTCGAATTACTTGCCGACGTACAGCCCCACTGCCAATCAGCCGAGGGACGATCTTTACCTTCTCCAGGGCGTGCCGGATCGGCGTAGGCATACGAGGGAGGTTAATATGGATACCCGGTGACCTGTTAGGAGGGACAGGGGTGCTAGAGAGCATAGACCAGGCGAGGGGATTAGGAGGGAGAAGGTCAGGCCTCGTCGGGCGCAGCAGGATGTAAAGCTCGACGAGGAGGCCGGGGAC